>NW_023618643.1:42169-46008 GCF_014905685.2 Nematolebias whitei
CACGTGGTCGGGAAGTCGTCGACCCGGGTAAAGGAATCACATCAACAGCTGGGCACTCACGCGTTAGTCCACAGCAGACTTCAGACATTCCCTTGCCTGTCACACCTCCTTTATACCTCTCCCTGACCGGATCGCATGAGAGCAGTGAAAAACAAGTTTGATGGTTGTCAGGAGGACAGATCTAATTAAAACATGTTTTTCCATCATCAAAGCAGTCTGTGCAACAGAGCGATGGCTTCATAAAAACATGTCCTTCAAACCCTGGGTCACTATAACCTTAAGATGGGCCAGGTCTCTGGTTAGAGCATCCCCCAGAGGACTTTAATTACTCCAAAACACATCTGCAGCACAGGCCTGACTTTGGGCAGATAAGCTGCATCAAAAGTGAGTAAAAGTATTAATTGACATAAAAGCATCAAAATAATCATTCCTATATCATTCCACCCTTGCCTTTTATGGCAATTTAGACATTTAATTCTGAAAAGTAACACACACACAAAATATGTATGTTTGAATAGGCATAAAGGCAACTTAATATATTTTTATAAAACATATTTTTATATCACTGGTCCTCTGATGATGAAGCAGAAAAAGAGAAAAATGATCAATGCCATTGCCCAAGCTCTAGCAGAGAAATTAAATCAGTACTGGATGAGTGGAAAAGGATTGAAAGTGGAGCCCTTAGAAAAAGCAAAGATGCAAGTAAAGTCAGAGCTAAATAATGATCAAAGAGACAAGAAGGAGAACCCCAGGGAGGGTCCCTCAGGAATGTCTAATGAAACCCCCAGGAAAAAAACTATCCAAAGAAAAACATTGGGAACCAAAACTTGAACCAAAGTCTGAGCGAAAAGATGAAAAGGAGCCCAGAGCGAGGCTGAAAGAGAAAATTAAACCAATACCAATAAACATGCCCAAATTCCCTCTGGCTGAAACACCTTAAACCCTTACCCGAGGAAACACAAATTGTACCATTCCAGAATGGGGTCCGAGTAGGTAGGCTGAAAGGAAGCCCTTGGATGGTAGATACCGACGGGCTGTTGGTATTCACTGATCACAAGTATAAAATTCATAACTCAGCATTTAGGAAAACTTTAAAGAAAATAGCGGGAAGCGAGTACCAACAAGAAATAACTCTTTTAAAACAGTGTATGGAAGACTTAAAGCCAAAAGTGAGCCTAACTAGTGGTGCTGACCTTCTACATTATGCCATAATACATGTCCCGATTATAAGCTATGAGGAGGCAACCAGCGATGAAGGATATATGAGAGAGATGTTAGGGGCCATCGAAAGAGGAGTATCCAGAGCCATAACTCAGGGTTTTAGGCGACTGGTGATGAGTGTCGATGGGCTGCGGTCCCATCACCTGCAGTGGGAAATAGCTAAGCGTGTGGCAATTCGCTCAGCTATGTGGTTGGCAAAAGAGATGCCTGCGGCAGCGGCATTGAAAGAATTGATTATTGTGACTCCAACTCGGTTAGATGAGGATCAAAAATCAAGGGTCGTAGCCTCAATGACAAAACTAGAGGAAAAGCCAACTAAAGAACCCCTAAAGTTAGGGAAAGAAGGCACAGAGAAATCATCAACAACACAGGGGGCCAAGAAAAGTGAGGACCCTTTAAGGATTAATCCTCAGGGGTCGAAAACGCCTCTGACCTCACCCTCAGAAAAAGACCTGAAAAGTTCAGCCACGAGACGACGCAGAAGTGGCGCAGATTCTCAAGAGGGACAGTCAAGGTGTAAAACACTAGCAAAAATACAACCATTAAATGGAGAGAGCGAGGAAAGTGACGAAGAAAGCTTGCAGGGAGAACCTGACGCTGATCTGAGTCAGGAGGACACAGATGATGAAGGTAGTGCCAGCCTAGGATCAATAGCAGGCCAATATGATGGTCCAATTAAGCCACTGAGAATAGGGCAAAGGAAAGGACAGAAGAAGGGGATAGAAATACTGGATATACACAGGGTATCGGAAAGGTTGGCCAGAGACTTGAGTTGGGGTCCGGTGCAGGCGAGTGATGGGCGCCGAACCTACATCCCTGAAGCTGGCCAAAATCATTATGACATTCCACCAGTATGGGCAGACAGGTCAGAGGAGATAGTGGAACTGACTGTAAAAGCTACGTTGGGAGAGTGGGCCAACATTTTAATGATGCCTTTGTATCCCACCTTAGCAGCCCACAAACCCCTAACCAGTAAGTTTAGAACAGTTACTTGGGAATAGTGAATGATGTGATGCTGAGAAGAATGAAAAAGACTGCCTAAAAATATGCCCAAGAAACAGAAAAGAAATTGCGAGATGAAATATCGGCCGATGAAGAAGATGACACATGCATGGCAGAGGCAAATCCATCATATCATGTGCCTCAATCAACCCCTGAACCGAGATGGGCGGAACAAAGCCGAGCCTCCGGCTCAGACACTGACAGTTATCGTGAGTACAAAAAGCTGAAAACCTTAGTGAGAGAAAAAAGATCCCAAGAGACCACTGAGGAATACATCAAAGATGTGTGGCCCATTGTTGTTAACTCCACTGAGTGTGAAGCAGCAAAAAAGTTGTGGCTGGGTAATGTCACTACCAACCCAGTGAGTAAAGGGGAGTCGGCTCAAAGCCAATATGAGAAATTAGTCCTGGAAGACATGGACGATGAGGACTCTCACATTCAACGGGCAAGAGCGCGTATGGATCAGGGGCAAAGCCTCACACCAGTCTGGTATCAACTTAAACAAGCAATTCCCCCTAACAGATATGTTAAAGCCCTAAGAAGCATAACAAAAGGGAGAAGGGGAGAGATCACATTTGCTAAAATGCCCCAACATGAAACCACCGTCGCCCAAATAGATCAGGCGGTGAAGTCGTACGACCTAGAACAGCAGTTCTGGGATGAGCGAAAGAAAAGTGAGGCAAAACAGAGCCCAAAACAACCGAAGGTAGCTGAAAGGGCCCCCCAGCAACCACAGTACAGGGAGCGGCCCCCGAGGCCACAAGAGCCACCGTACAAAAATCAGCAACCAAGAAAATTTCAAGCCCCAGCTGCAAACCAAACACTTCAGAAGTGGGGTAAATATATACCACCAGAAGAATATGCAAAGCTCACCCCAGAAGAAAAGAAGGCCCTCCAAGAGTCCCGCATGAAGGGGAATGGAGGGCCAGCTAAATGATGGCCGAAAGGTCGCGGGTCACACTGTAGATGAACAGATGCTCAGATATATTCATCATTTAACACGGATTCCTCATTTTTCTGGACTGAATAAAACGTGCATTGAATTTAAGGAAATGCAAACGTGAGACGTCATTTATATTTGACCCATCAAAATGAATGCGGTCATTTATTTACAGAATCAAAATTTAACATCAAACATTTACATTAATTTGGCAAATTATGAAAATAACAACATAAGCAATCAATCAGGAAAAATCATACGGCCATGATTTTTCCGTTGCTTCACCACAGACATTTATGAAAACTGTACAATTATGATCTTTTACCCACATGAATGTGGGTGAGCATTTTACACAGACATTTCTAAAATATCTGGAAGAATTTCTACTTGAGAGAAAAGTTTAGAGATGAAAGAAGTTTAGAGGGAATAAGATGGTGTGTGAGGGGTGAAATGTGTTCACCAGAATCGACACTCTCCGGCTTTCTTCAGCTTTTCCTTACAGTACACTTAGGTGATGAAATCGGCTCCTTTACCTGGAGATGTCTCAGGTGAGATTCCGTTTAACGCACCCTTTCAGCGTCTCAGTAGGATGCTGTTACTCGTCCGAAGTAATGGCGAGGCTCTGTTCGACACATATTCACCTCAGTGGAAAATGTTATAATCCCATGGAACTCGG
>NW_023618644.1:0-6596 GCF_014905685.2 Nematolebias whitei
GCTGATTATAAAATAATCCAAACGAGAATAAGAGTGATGCACATGTGAAAAGAAAGAATACTCTTTACTATTAGGGTGAAGAGACCGCCATGCATCGCAGAGTCCATAATCACTCATGTACTGTTTAACTACATTTATGGATTGCCAACTGCGTTGAGCTCCTACTGCATTCAGCCTGTCTATTTTGTTATCTAGACCAAAGTTAAGATCACCTCCCAGTACCAGTGAGCAATCCATGTGATTTGATAGAGTAGAGAAGAGATCATGAAAAAAAGCGGCATCATCCACATTTGGCCCATATAAGCTAGCAATACAATATTTTTGACTGAGTATGGATAATTTTAATATTATATATCTACCTTGCGGGTCTATAACGGTGTCTAATATTGTGAACTTCACATTTTTATGTATTAATATTGCTACTCCTTTCTGTCTTGAGTTATAGCAGGCTGAAAATACATCAGGAAACTCAGGAGATTTTAGCTCATCCACAGTTGACGGTAATTTATGAATTTCTTGGAGTAATACAACATCTGCCTTTAATCTTTTAATCTGGCTAAAGATTCTATTTTTTTATGTTGGCTACCGGTTCCATTAATATTCTATATATAATAATTATATAATCACTCTTACTCTCGTCTGGATTATTTTTTAGTCAGCAGCTCGTTGTTGACGGACATCTCAGACACTGAGATTCACCCTATAGCTGTCAGTGATCATGCTCCTGTCTGTTTAAATCTAGCAAACAGAAAATAAATCCCCAAAAGTATAAACTGGAGATTTAATACATCACTGCTTGAAGATGTAGATTTTATCAAATATTTTACAGAAGAGTGGGCTTCATATCTGGAGTATAATGACGTGCCTGGAACTTCAGCATCTATTCTCTGGGAGGCAGGTAAAGCTGCAATGAGAGGTAAAATAATTTCATTCTCATCACAAAAGAAGAAAAAAGAAAATAAACATATTCAGGAACTTGAAGAAATCATTAAATCGTTAGAAGCCTCTCAAGATGAAGAAATGCTGGATAAAATGCGTAAAGCAAAATTGGAATTAAAAGAATGTATTAAC
Organism: Nematolebias whitei; assembly: GCF_014905685.2. NCBI lineage: Eukaryota > Metazoa > Chordata > Actinopteri > Cyprinodontiformes > Rivulidae > Nematolebias > Nematolebias whitei. The sequence continues at coordinate 1,072 of NW_023618644.1, forward strand.
AAAAAAAACTCAATTCTTAATACAACGACTTGTAATCGAAAATTTTGAACAGAGCAATAAGTCAGGTAGCTTTCTAGCACAAAATAAATAAGGAAAAAACAACTATAGTTGGTGTTAAAGACTTGACTGGGAATACAGTTTACGACCCTGAAAGAATTAACAGCATTTTCAGAGATTTTTATAAAGACTTGTATTCGCCTCAGATAAACCCATCAGATAATGAAATTAATGAATTCCTGGATAAAATAACACTTCCTAAACTATCAGATAGTCAAACAATGGAGCTGGATTCACCACTGACACCAGTGGAACTCCAGGAAGCCCTCAAAAGCATGTCCAATAAAAAGGCTCCAGGTCCAGATGGATTCCCAGCAGAATTCTATAAAGAATTCTGGAATATCCTGGCACCACTATTTCACAAAATGCTACAAGAAACTGAAAAAAGTAACAGTCTTCCAAAAAATATAAATTCTGCCAACATTAGTGTAGTGAACTAAGCCTCAGGTCAAATCTGGCCCTGAGGGCCTTCCTGGGACAAGAACTGTCATTTCATTGATTTGAGTCCAGAAACACAAAATCAAGTCCATCCAGAGACTTTCTAAGTGTGTCCTGCACTGATCAATTGAAAGAACACTCTCTTTTTTATTATCATTACTATTTTACAAATGTCTTGATAATCAAAAGTGTGTTTAATTCAAATCATTTTTAAATGTTGAAGTGAACTACTTATTTTAAATCAACTGTGAAACAGTATTAATGATTTTTAATCCTCATTCAAAGTAGAAATCTAGTTAATGTCTGTTACAGAGTAATTATTCATTTTCTTGATCTTCTGTCTGAAATGAGCAGGTTGTAAGTCGGTCAAAAGTCGGAGACAAACGCAAACAAGTTTGTTGGAACGAACTGTCATGTTTTTAAATCCTCTCAGACGTAAATAGAGAAGCTGGCACCTGTTTCCTCCCAACTCGCCTAAACATTTCTCTTGTCTGTCTCAAAAACATGTTCTGTCTGTTCCAAAACATTTTTCTGTTTTTCTGACTTCTAGTGACCTCTTACGTCACAAAAACACACCCCTGATTGGCTCTTTCGGCCAATCAGGACTTCCCAAATGAACCGGAAACAGAACTCTTTAAATGTCGACACTTCCTAGTTCCAACCAGTGCGGTGGGAGGGCAGTTCAGTTCGGAGGGCAGAACCGAACAGAAAAGTTGCTGGAGAGAACAGGAGGTTCTAGACATGATCCGAAGTTCTTCCGAGTCTCGTGGGAATTATGGAATCTTCCACATCTGAGTGAAACCTCTGACGGACTCACAACTCATGTGAGCCCACCCGGGAGGTGAACGTGTGTTGAACGAAGTACCGTCACTACTTCGGACGATTCACAGCTGTTCCTACGGAGACGCTGGAAAGGTGGCGTTAAATGGAACTCCGTACCAGTGGAGACATCTTTTACAGGTAAAGAGTCGATTTCCACTACCTAAGTGTACCGAGGTGAAGCTGGGTTCGGACGGAGAGTGCCGTTCGTGTGTCGACACATATTCCCTCATCCATCTTTCCCTCTATTTAAACTCCTTCATTTCCCATCTTTAAAGCTCTTCTATCTTGCCAGTAATTAATCCAGATATTTTCAGAAATGTCTGTTGTAAAGCTTGAAGCAAGGAAACCATGGCCGTGTGGTTTTCTAATTGTAAAGCTAATTAATTAAGCTGTTATTGTAATCAATTTTGCCAAATTAATGTAAATGTTTAATGTTAAACTTTGATTCTGTTAATAAATGACCGCATTCATTTTGATGGGTCAAAGAAAATTAACGTCTCACGTCACATTTAATCATTCAATGCACGATATTATTCAGTCCAGAAAAATGAAAGAATCCGTTTAATTTATGGATAATATTTCACAGATATATGTTCATTTACATCTGGTGGCCCGTACGTTTGTTTTACGTCTGGTGGCCTCGTACGGTATCATAAATGGACTGTTATTTGTGTAAAAACTGACTGTTGGCATGAAAAGTGCAGCTTTCTAATCTATCAGCTGTGGGGTTCAGAGGAAGTTTACAGTTGTGGTGTTTTGAAAGCTGAAAATAACGTCAATGGGTTTCATTTTAAAGCTGAAATGTACGTCTGTTGTGTGACAAAGCTGATGAGCTGTGGAAAGCGTTTGATTATGTTTAATCTGTGGTGCAGAAAGGGGGTTCTGCCCGGTTCTGTTCCAGCTCGGTTCTGATTCGTTCAAACGAGTCGTTTGCATGATTAAACTGCTGTTTAAAACTGATCGCCGTCTCAGTGAGCTTTTGGGAGTTTATTCGTCACATTTTTAACAGAAAATTGTGCATTTTGACAGTTTTAATGACGAAAGTTGACCGGACTTGTTCAGGCTAAATGCTAACACGCTAGCTGAAAAAACGATCCGTCATTGGCTGAAATCCGCTGTTTGAAACGCCCTGATTCGCTGGAGAGACGAGTGACGTGTCTGTCGTCACTTCCTCTGATGTCAGGTTGTAAAACCCACACCCGCCGCTGCTCTGTCATTGGTAGATTCAGTCACGTGACCCGGAAATGAAGCTCGTCTTCATAGGGAATTTCAATCTGCTGTTTAAAGTTGAAAAACGCTTTAAAGTTGGTTCTGATCCGCTGTTCCGATTATTTAAAGCCTAATCGCTGAAACTTTGCCACGTTTAAGTTTTAAATCCGTCATTAAATGGTGTTTTTGGACCACGCTAGCCGATGCTAATTTAAGCTATCGGCTAACGACCGGATGTCACCAAAGCCACAGGAAGTCATTGTGACTCCTACTGGTCGCCACTAACAGTGTCAGGGTTAAAATAAAATAAGGTTATACTGCCACCTCCTGTTGGAAACTTGAAATCACAGTTTCACTTTGTTTTTAGGATATTTTGGTGAAATTAAACGTGTTTATTTCTATCAGAAGCATTTTTGAGTTAATAAACGTTCCTCAAGCTGAGTTATTACTGTTATCTTGCATTTAAAAAGTGATTAAGGTATTTATGCCCAGAAAGGCATTTACTAAGACGTTTTTATTCACTGATAATTCCTCAAAAGGAGGTGCAAAATGAAAAATTAGAAACTTTTTAAAGATACAGTCCAGATATTCACAGAGTTGATAAAGTTTACTCATTTGCTGAAAAGATAATACACGTTTAATTGCTAGAACACTAATAAATAAGAGTAATTATATCAGAAAAAGGAAACTTTTCTGATTTATTTTACCACCTAAAACACCACATCTTCCTATTTAATTTTTAAATAGAAGATAATGGCAGGAGAAGAGGAAAACGTTGACCCTTTAGACTCCCAGTCAGAAGATGACAGTCAACAAGATGACATCATCCAGGGAGCTTTAAATATTTTAACAAACCCAATTATTGGCACACAATTAGGACAGATGGATGAAACTCAAAGAGCTGAAGAGCTGAGAAGTTTAGCAAAAGGAGCCACGGTTAAAGAGAATAAAAAGCAGGGCCTTGAACGGTTAGCAAAAATTTCTCTGCTTCTCAAAGACGAATTGGATCAACAGGTTGAACAAAAGGACGTGCTGTCTAAGGCATATGCAGCAGACAGAGAGAGGTATCTCAAATTCATGGCACAGTCTAAACTTGGTGAAGAGACACGTGCAGATGAGGTGCAAAGTGAGAGGGAACTCTCACAAAATCAGCTGTCATTACAAGCTCACTCATATGAGGAGAAGATTAGGGATAGAGAGATTCAGTACCAAGCACTGTGTTCAGACAACGATGTGCTACGACAACAGTTGCAGCTCACATCAAAAGCTCTGAACGAATGCAGATTGGAAAATGAAGCGTTAGTCCTACAAGGCGTGCGTTTACGAAGTGAATGTCAAACATCACAGGAACGCTTAAAAGCCTGTGAGGAGAAACTAGCCGCGGCAACAAATAAGATTTCTGACGTGGGGCGAGTTTGTCTGGAACTCAGAGAAGACCAAGGTCAGAGTCCAGGTCACCCGCCATCACCTCAGAAGGATTTTGGTGCACCTCCTGCTCTTAATTCCATTCTGCCACCTCCACATGTGTGTAGAGACACACCTCCACCCTTATCTCAAGTGGTAGGGACAGACCTGAACAGGTCTCCTCTACCAAACGGGCAAGAGAGAGCGTTGAAACTTCCTCTTTCAATAGATGATTTGTAAAAAATCTCTAAACATATTCAACGCTTTGTACCTGGTCCAATGGGTTCAACGGGCACAAAAGCGTATCTAAACGACCTTGATTTCAGACTGAGTGGTTATCCTAATGCTACGGTTGAGGATAAAATCAGTCTGATAAGGCTCACTTCGGACAGAGAGGTGTTCACCTTCATCGAGCGTCAACCTGATGAAACGAGAAAGGATTACAACCTTCTGTGTGAAGCTTTGATCAGGGAGTACGACCCCTGCACGGGACCTGCTGGTTTCCCAGCTGCTGACAAGGTCACGCAAGGGAAGCATGAACATCCAAAGGTTTATTACAAAAGAATCTTCCAAGCTTATTTTGGTTACAGAAATGAAACCGGAATGGAGGAAGAAGAAGGTTTTAAATTTGTTTTCAGCAAAAATCTCCACACTGACATTAAATTGTCAGTACAAATGATGACAAATTTCAAAGAAAAATCCATCAACGAGATTAAACAGTGTGCTGTGAATGTGTTTGAGGCATGTTCTCATGCTAAGACGCCCATAGAAGTGTTTCCTGGTGTAAAGGTTAAACCCCACTCGCTAGAATTGGAAGGACGGCGTGCATCGCCGCCTCCTCCTAAAAAAGGCGAGGAAAAACAGTCTTTTCAAACTAACAAACCGCGTCATGAAGGTGCACGCTGGGACAAAAAAGCTCCTCTTTCAGAGGATGAACGTGATTATCGTACATGGGGTGTGCGTAGGACGCAAAGATATGGGAACCAGAGTGACCCATATTATCAGGGGAAGTCCGAAAAGGAACCCCCAAAAGACGTACCTAGCCGTCTCCCACCTCGGACGAAACGAACAGAGGCGAAAAAATCAATCAAAATCAATAGGCATTCTATTTCTGGGAGGACTCCCAGATAACCTGGTACCGAGTCAAGAAGCTGGGCCAGTATGGTTCACAAAACCAACACAGGCCATAGCTCTTTTCTCAACCGATGACGTCGACCAAGGACCACAGACCTATGGTGTCTTACCCATAGACAGGTCCGACGACTCAGAAATGGATTCGTTGGAGCTCCCCAAAGAGCAAGAACCCTTATCAGTCTCATCACAGATCGAACAGGTGGTCGCCCAAGCCGACGCTCTGACATCTGATGAAGAAAGAGACAAACTTCGCCAAGTTCTTTTAAAATATGAAGTCATTTTCAACTGACCCAGACATCATCCAACTTCAGAAGTTGGATCCTGCAATTAACTCGATGATACTGTATCTGACTGATGCAGACAAATACACTCCATCGAAAGGCGAACTGGATTCCAATCCAGACCTTAAAGTCTTCTTTCCGCTGCGCAAACAGTTAAAACTACTCAAGGACAGCCTAACT
>NW_023618644.1:6696-12409 GCF_014905685.2 Nematolebias whitei
CCCCCCCCCCCCCCCCCCATCAACAGTCCCACCCCCTCCCCCACGGCACAGGCCCCAAAGCCCACCAACGCACCGAAGGCCCCAAGGCCAGGGCCGGGCGCCGGCGCACCCGCCGGCCCAAGACCCCGGCAACATACCTGTCAAGGCCCGAGTTCCTCGGACCAAGCCGGGAACCTCGCCCAGGAGCAATACCACCCCAGAACCCGTGCCCGCGTCCACCCCAAACCCACCCAGGGACAGCCAGGTCACCAGGCCAGTAACCCATGTCCGCCGGTACAGACCGCCCAGAAGCCCGCATGCAGCCAGCATAGGCCATCACACAGAACCACCAGAGCCACCTCCCCAGTCGGGCGCCACCGCTCCAGGTCCATGACCCCCCCCACGTCCCCAGCCCCGACACCCCACCCACACCGACCACCATGCCCCACGGGACAGAATCAAAGGGGACCACCCACCTCCACTACGTGTTGGAGCCGATTAAAGAAGTCCAGAGAGAATAGTCCGATGTGGGGGTACAGGCTGTCTCAAGACTGATGTAATGTAACAGAAGGTCTTTATACTGTTTAATACTAAGTGTACAATACTGTGATTGCTAGTATCACTCAGCCCTCTGTGAACAGTAAACAGCCATCAGTGTGCTAATGATCCATTGTTAGGCTGATGGTCCTTCTTGAGCATGTGATCAGCTGGTTTTGGTTGTCAGCAGCAAACTGGTTGATCCACTCTAAGAAGGTGCTATTTAAGAGACTGGGCTGAATACAGCTCCTCAGACTGAGGAAGTCTCTCGGACGAGAGACGAAACGTTTCTACATTTTTTGTTGATTTGCTTTGTTTTGTTTTTTTGAATGTCCAGAGGACCAGATTTAACTTTTTTAGATTTTTTTACCCGGATTATTGAGCATGCATCAGAATACTAAGTGTATTTTTATTTTTCCAATTCATGAGTATAGTTTTTTTTGCTATACATAGGGCAGTGAGAATAATATGAATTGATTTTGTCTCCAAGGTGACATCATCTAAGTGGCCCAATAAGCAAACTGACGGAGAGAGTGGAATATTACATCTCAGACACTTTGATAAGTCTTCACATATCCGGCACCAAAACCTCCGAACAGGTGGACAGAACCAAAATGCGTGGATGTAATTGTCAGGAATATTGTCTGTACACTGTGAGCAAATATTAGATGATGCGAAACCCATCTTGAACATCCGTTGACCTGTATAATGTACTCTATGAAGGATTTTGTATTGTATTAGTTGTAAATTTGAGTTTTTAGTCATCTTAAAAGTTCTCAGACAGATCTGCGACCAAAAGTTTTGGTCAAAATTAACTGACAAGTCTGTCTCCCATTTTACAATGGGAAGAGATATAGATTCATCTATTTTACTGAGTTTCTGATAAACCTTAGATAGTAATTTGGGAGGGTTAAGATTAAGGAATTCTAATACACTTGTTGACATTTCAATCCTAGTGTTATTAAGGTTAAATTTATTTTTGGTTATAGATTTAATTTGTTGATATTCTAAAAAATTATTCTTATCAATCCCATATTGTGTAATTAATCTGTTAAATGGGATGTAGTCCACTTCTTCATATATATGTTCCAAATATTCAATTCCTTTACACCTCCAACCTGGGAAGTTTATCATCTTATTCTGTTGTAGGATGTCAGGGTTGTTCCAGATGGGTGTACGTTTACATGGGATTAGTGAAGACTCTGTCATTTTAAGAAACTCCCACCAAGCTGTCAGAGAGGAGCTGATATTGATCCTTTTAAAGCATTCCTGTCGTTTTATGTTTGAGCTAATGAATGGAAGGTCCAAGATCTTTACATTATTGCAAAGTGTCTGTTCTACGTCTAGCCAGGGTTCATCAAGGGGTGTGTGTTTTATCCATTTTGAGATGTATTCTGGCCTGTTGGCTAGAAAATAATAATAAAAGTTGGGTAATTCTAGTCCTCCTTTATCTTTGGATTTCTGTAGAGTTTTTAATCTAATACGAGGGCGTTTATCTTTCCACAGAAATTTAGAAATAGAGGAGTCCAGGGATCTAAACCAGTCAGATGATGGTTTATTTGGGATCATTGAGAATAAATAATTTATTCTAGGCAAAACCATCATTTTTATTGATGCGATCCTTCCCATGAGAGATATGGGTAAAGATTTCCATCTAGCAAGATCATCCTCAATTTTCTTTAAAAGTGGGGTGTGGTTTAGTTTTGTTAAATCTGCTAATTTAGGCAAAACTTTGATACCCAAATATGTAATATTCCCTGATTGCAGTTGTGTAGTAAGTGAATTGTTGAAGGAGCAATTAATTGGTAGAACTGTGGATTTTAGCCAGTTTATAGAGTAATCTGAAACTTTTGAGAAGGAGTTTATCAGTCCAATAACCTGAGAGATGGAGGTTTGTGAATGCTGGAGGAAGAACAGCACATCATCAGCATATAGACTGATTTGGTGCTCTCTGTTCTTGCATTTTATGCCTTTAATATCTGTAGTTTGTCTGACTGCTGCGGCTAGCGGTTCGATGAAAATAGCAAAGAGTGAGGGGGAGAGTGCACATCCCTGCCTGGTTCCCCTTTGCAGAGCAAAACTAGCAGATATTTGATTATTTGTCCTAATGCATGCTGAAGGAGAACTGTATAATATTTGTAACCAATTTATGAAATAATTTCCAAAACCAAATTTATGTAAGGCTGCAAATAAAAATTTCCAGTTAACTCTATCGAAGGCTTTTTCTGCATCTAGAGAGAATATTGCAGTTTCAATATTTTTACTGTAAGAATAATCTATTAAATTAAATAATCTGCGTGAATTTGTGGATGAATGTCTCCCTTTTATAAAACCAGTTTGGTCTGGATGTATTATTAGAGGAGTTACCTTTTCTAATCTTTTTGAGAGGGCTTTACAAATTATTTTAAGATCAACGTTGATAAGAGATATTGGACGATAACTGGTAGGTAATACAGGGTCTTTGCCTGGTTTTAACAGGAGACTAATGTAGTGAGACAGGTCGGTTAGCTTCATTAGCTTCGGAGCTCCACTACATGTTATAATATCTGGACTAGTTCAAGTACCTGATATTATACTTAATTTAAACGGGTTCTCTCTTTTTCGAGCTACTTGACAGATATGTGACAGAAATCAGTGACGTGAGACGTTAATTTTCTTTGACCCATCAAAAAGAATGCGGTCATTTATTAACAGAATCAAAGTTTAACATCAAACATTGTACACGTGATTATTCTGATTGAAGCAATAACACAGCTTAATTACAAAAGACATTTCTGAAAATATCTGAATTATTTACTGGCAAGATAGAAGAGTTTTAAAGATGGGAAATGAGGGAGTTTAAATGGCGAGAAAAGATGTGTGAGGGAAAATGTGTCGGTATAAGAACGGCACTCTCCATCCGAACCCAGCTTTTCCTCGGTACGCTTCGGTAGGAAATCGACTCGTTACCTCTCTGAAGATGAATCAGCTGGTACGGAGTTCCATTTAACGCTACCATTTCCAGCGTCTCCGTAGGATGGTTGGAAAACGTCCGGAGTAGTGACGGTACTTCGTTCAACACACGTTCACCTCACGGGTGGACTCACATGAGGAGTAAGTCCGTCAGAGGTTCCACTCAGATGTGGAGGATTCCATAATTCCCACGAGACTCGGAAGAACTTCGGATCATGTCTGGAACTTCTTGTTCTCTCCAGCAACTTTTCTGTTCGGTTCTGCCCTCCGAACTGAACTGTTCTCCCACCGCACTGGTTGGAACTAGGAAGTGTCGACATTTAAAGAGTTCTGTTTCCGGTTCATTTGGGAAGTCCTGATTGGCCGAAAGAGCCAATCAGGGGTGTGTTTTTGTGACGTAAGAGGTCACTAGAAGTCAGAAAAACAGAAAAATGTTTTGGAACAGACAGAACATGTTTTTGAGACAGACAAGAGAAATGTTTAGGCGAGTTGGGAGGAAACAGGTGCCAGCTTCTCTATTTACGTCTGAGAGGATTTAAAAACATGACAGTTCGTTCCAACAAACTTGTTTGCGTTTGTCTCCGACTTTTGACCGACTTACAACCTGCTCATTTCAGACAGAAGATCAAGAAAATGAATAATTACTTTGTAACAGACATTAACTAGATTTCTACTTTGAATGAGGATTAAAAATCATTAATACTGTTTCACAGTTGATTTAAAATAAGTAGTTCACTTCAACATTTAAAAATGATTTGAATTAAACACACTTTTGATTATCAAGACATTTGTAAAATAGTAATGATAATAGAAAAAGAGAGTGTTCTTTCCATTGATCAGTGCAGGACACACTTAGAAAGTCTCTGGATGGACTTGATTTTGTGTTTTTGGACTCAAATCAATGAAATGACAGTTCTTGTCCCAGGAAGGCCCTCAGGGCCAGATTTGACCTGAGGCTTAGTTCACTACAGTCCCCCCTTTGGAAATCATCGCCTGTCCATGGGGATGAATTCCAACATGAACTTACGCCTTCGAATGTCCTTGAGCTTGATGTAATCCAGCAAGGAAAACAAAAGTCAAAGGAGGTAATCCCACAATGTTTTTGGTAATTCCATTGTGATGTTGGTAATTCCATAATGTTGTTGGTAATTCCATTGTAGCAATGCTTTAACCCCTTGGAAACAGAGTCTGTAATCCATTGGAAAAAGTCATATAATCCACAACGGTAAATCCACAACGAATGGAGGTGTTGATTGTTCAGCATACAGAGGGGTTCCCTTGGATTGAACTGAAGATGCGGCCACTGGATGAAGAGTGGAGACCAACGTCAGGATTGCAGGTCTCCTCCAGCGAAGGTCGTCTCTGGGCGACGTCCAGTCGGTGCCGTTCTGGTTCAATGTGTCATGCAATTATGTGGTTTAAGGTGGGCTTATGAAGGGGATTTTACAAAAGGCCTTAACCTATATGCACCTGGTGTGTAAGCTATTATGATTGGGAACAGCTACAGCTACCAGTTAAAGGGTGGAACATGCTGAAAAGGGTAACTATAGGGATTTATACCTATAGAAGGGCATTCCAAACTATTTTTCCATTCCTAACTAGGTTTAAGTTAGCTTTACATGGCAAAATATAGTTTGGTTCAATTGTCTGTTGTCCTTTAGACGAACGACTTGAGATTGAGTGTTTGGTTTCCCCAAAAATGTTTTGGAAGTCTATGGCGAGACTCATCAAAAAGAATTAGCTATCCCCCCGAATAGAATTGTTCGAGTAGGTTCGGCTTAAGCATTGTGAGACCAAAGTAGATTATGTAGATTATGGTACTTAAGGTAGAATTGATCTACATTGACTCCGCAAAGATTAGGTTTTAACGAGTGAACTGCATGTTGGCATAGTTAAAGGCCTCTTAGTCTCTAACTTAACTACACACAAAACTCATTCTTGCTTGGGGTGTTCAGAAACAATACCAAAAACCAATTAAACGATGTCTCAACATCGACAAAAACAGTGACTAAGCAACCAGTAAAACAACGTTTCAACATTGACAAAAGCAGTGATTAAGCAACTAGTAAACGACGTTTCGGTGCGTCACTCACTCTGAATGTCAGATTTGATCACGTTATCGCATCTGGTAGCATTACCCTAACTGGCGTCACCCCCCTTCGGTCATGGGAGACCGCGAACACGGGTGAGGACGTCGCTCCATGAGCTAAAGTTAGGCTGTCCTTGAGTAGTTTTAACTGTTTGC
>NW_023618644.1:12509-17459 GCF_014905685.2 Nematolebias whitei
GGGGGGGTGCGGTTCTCCCTGTTGGGAGACTCCTGGGGCTCCGGGCCTGTGGGCCGCTGTGTGTCTGTAGCTCCGGTCCTCCCTATGTTGCCATTGTGCCCCCGGGGGGCGGGTCTGTGGGCCCCCGCGTCCACTATTGGGCATTCTTTTGGAGAAATCTGGTGGTGGCGGGCGTGCATGCGCGGGTGTTTGAATTCAGGTGCTTTGACAGATGCATGCTAGGTAGGATAGTCATGGAAGCTAGATGATTCCTTGTGTGATGTCGAATGTTTCATGGTGATATTGTGGGTGGCATTGTGCTGTGAATGTTTTTTTGTCGTGGTGGTCTCTCGTTTTATCTATTTCTCTTTTATTATTTATTTACTCTTCCTTCTCTTTCTTTAAAAAAAAAAAATTGAGCGATGATGATAAGTTCATTGAAACACTTCACAATGTTTCTACACTTAAACTGAGCTCAAAAAAAAAATGACAACGGTGGATAACAACGACAACAATAAACGGTCATAAAAGAGACATACAGATTTTTTTTTTTTTTTTTTTTGCAAATTAAAATAAAATAAAATGGCAACCAAAAGGACAGTCAAAAGGAAAAAAGTAGTGAACCCCCCCCCCAGCTAGATTATAAGGCGGTGTAGAAAACTAAAAACAGGAACATGTCTGCTTTGATTCTAGCCAGGAACTTAACAGATGTTTAAAGACACTTAGAGAGGTCAAGGTCGAGAGCTTCAGATCGTTTTACAAGATGTTCCAGGAAACAGGAGCGAAGTAGGAGAAGGCCCTTTTGCCTAGTTCAGTTCTCACTGAGTGGACACTGCATGTAATGATGTCCTGAGAGCACATGCTGTAGCTGCACTCACGCAGAGACATGTAAGAGGAAATGTATGAAGGCAACAGATCAAGCAGTGATTTAAAGATGAAAATGTACCAGTGGGAGAGTCTGCATTAAGTTAATGATGTCCAGTTAACCAGTGAAAACCTCTATACAGAACAGTGCCAAACACCTACATAACTGAAATTATTTACAAATTACTTACCGGTGAAACTCAGTCTTATCTAAGTCATGTGACCGGAAGTCAAATAGTACCAGTAGAATGCGGTAAATATTCATTAAATTAGAACCATTGATTTTTATTGGTAAACACTTGATAACAACTGTGGTTTTTTTCTCCCTTCCGTTGTCTCCTCTGCTGTTTAATGCCCGTTTAAGCTTAAATGAAATACTGGTATTTTAAACACATATTTACCATACACAGAAATATTTTTTAAAACTTTTATTTAAATATGTACCAGTCTTGACTGACTGCTTTAAAAATAAATCTGACGACTTGTCCACTGATCTACTCTCATGGACGGAAAGGGGAGGGGGGAAGACCTTTCACCGCTTCATGTTCGGATGTGACTTTAAAATGAGATCCTGGTATTTAAATACAAATTTACTGACCCAGAAAGATGTCACACAGAAAAAAAAAAAACCTTTTATTAAAACATTTTTACTACTTTTGCATCTCCAATCCTGACCATGGACATAATGCAGCTACGGGCGGCAGCTCTGTTTCCTTCTCGACAGCCGGTCGCTTTTAGCATGAAAGCTGTGTCATAAGAAATTCTCTGTGCGTTTTCCATTATCTCTGAACAAATGAACAGGTCTGTGCATGAAGAGCAAAATATGATAAACAACACGGGAACGATCTGAAGAAATTAATGCATGTCTATCTTGGTGGATGGTCCGCGAGAGTACCTCGTTGGTCATTCCATAGATATCATATATAAACACTAGATCCCGCATTGACCGCTGAGCCGTAGGGCTGCCATCTTGGAATGGTCAACCGCTCTACTCAGTGTAACCTGTTTGTCAGGAGCAATGAAGTATCTGCGCATTTAATCAGTCATAGCTGAATACTAAATTCATTCTCACGATTTTTTCCCTCTGTAAATCTTTGGCGTACAGCCATTAAAGCTGAACACATGGTTCAGTGTTTTTAAATATTCTTGGTGGAGTTAACATTAACACTAATAAAATATTCTTATGACGTTTTGCAAAACTCATAGTCACTGACACATTTTTATTAATAACTATATCTGTCAATGTATATATATATATATATATATATATATATATATATATATATATTAGGGCTGTTGATCGATTAATAAAATTTAACTAATTAATCTCAAATCAGTTTAAAAATTAATCGCGATTAATTGTGATTAAACACTTTTCAAGGCAACTTATAATAAAGATGGATTCATTCATCAATTACGTCATTTAATTTAAATTTTTTGTTTTTACTTTGACAATGTTTAAAAGCTTTGAAATAAAATTTGCAAAGAAAATACAGCACATAACTAAAGTGCATTGCAAACATCCATTTTGTGGTTCAAAGCATTTACCGTTTGATAAACAGTATGAATTAGTGTGAACTGCAATTTAGAACCTTTCAGAACATTTCTGCTTTGTTTTTAAACCACATGTACCAGATCTACTCTTCATTTAACCAGCTACTAAGGCAAACCAGTCTCTCTACATTACTTGAAGAGAGAGCAGCTCTCTTTTTCTGAACAATGTGGCCTGAGAGGGAGAACAGTCTTTCACAGGGTACAGTGGTGGCAGGTGTGGAGAGATATTTGCGGGCAATTTGTGCTAGTCCAGGGTATGAGTCTCTTCTTTTTGACCACCACTGCAGTGGGCACTCATCCATGTCAGTTTTGGATTCTGATTTGTAGCAGTCCAGTGTAGATTGACTGGAGTCTGCCTCATCGTCTGTCTGAATCAGATGATGCAAGCAAGAAGACGGACATCTTCCTCTTCTTTAGTGGTGCTTCCCCTGTTGTTTGAGCACCTTGGATCTGGGCATTTCTACCCTCTTTGAGCAAGTTGTTTAAAGAACTCCACACTTCTCCTCTCTCAGATTTAGGCAGGCATTTTAAGTCCTTGAACCTGGGATCAAGTGCAGTAGCATTCTTGAGCCAAGTGAGATTGGAGTTCTCCTTTCGTTGAGCCAGGTCTTCACAAAAGGCCTTTTTGAATCGCACTATGTTGACAGTATCATCATCTGCAGGCTCCATAACTCTGAACATGTGGCAGAAGGCAGGCAGCACCACAGGAGATGTAGTTCTGTCCACCCAGAGTTTCAGTGACATACCTGTGAAAACACAAAACAATAATCAGGTCTCTCTTGTAAATGAGTCCCCGACACTCAATGAGACTAACCTGTAGGAATAAAGGTTGAATGAAATTTTTTTTTATTAGCGCACCTGTCACCAAAAAAGTCTTATTCTGTATTTTAATTTAATTTTATTAATTTATTCATTCATTTAGAATAAACAAAGCAAATTCATCAAAAAGAAAAACATTGAATGAAAAGGGAGCAGAAAGAAGAATTTTATTTAATTGTTTAAATTTTATTATTGACTCTTTTTAAAGAAATTTTAATTGAATATTTGGGGGTGATATTTTTTATGAGATTTATACATGACTTGTAAAATACTACATTCAACCAAATCATAAATTTTTAATAATTTCAACTGATGAAATAATATATTTGTTGTTTTACTTCTAAAATATGCAGAAACACACACAGTTTGTCTATTTTTTTTTTTACACAGCTTGACTGACCCACTGACTTAACTAATATCAACTTAAGTAAAATAATAGAAGGAAACAGAAATAAAAACGTACCTGCATGGCTCAAGTAGCTCCTCCAACTTCTTCAGCTTTCTAAGTTCAGCTTCTGTAAGCAGGGGGATTTTGCTGCTCTGTTGTGACAGGGTCGCCTCTATTGGTGATTTATTTTGTTGGATCCTTTGGATCATGTGTAAAATGGAGTTCCATCTTGTGGGCACGTCTTGAATCAGGGATTC
Organism: Nematolebias whitei; assembly: GCF_014905685.2. Lineage (NCBI taxonomy): Eukaryota > Metazoa > Chordata > Actinopteri > Cyprinodontiformes > Rivulidae > Nematolebias > Nematolebias whitei. Next base: position 16,371 of record NW_023618644.1, read on the forward strand.
TTCTTTTTGTTTATGTACAACTTGCTGTTGATTCAACTCTCTAGCGTTAGATGGGCTGTGCTTGAAGTGACCAACAATTTTTCGACATTTGGTTAAAACAGCGTCAAATCCACTGTCCCCCAGTGACACTGTGATTGTTCTCTGCAGAGCGTGTGCAGTACAAGGCAGGTGCTCATATGGAAGGAGCCTTGCAGCTGCTGTCAGGTTTTGAGCACTGTCTGTCCCGAGCGTTGTTATTTTTTTCTCAATGTTCCATTGTTGTGCGACCACCTGGATGTGCTGCGCGCATGCCACTACATAGTGGCGCTCGGTCGATTTACTCACAGTTAAAGCAAAGGAGTGCAGGCACTAGTTGTCATCAATAAAGTGAGCCGTGACACCCAGATAGTTATCATTGCTAGCAGAAGTCCAATGGTCGCAGGTGAGTGCGACGTACGGTGCTTGCTTTAACAGAGTTTGCTGAATCGCCTTCTGGTTGTTGTACAACGTCTCTATTCTGGACATTACGGTTGACCTTGCAGGTAGCTGATAAGCAGAGTCCCCCGACGCCTCCCGAATCACATCCCTCAGTCCTGCATCCTCAACAATATTTATAGGTCGACAGTTTTTAGCAACCCAACGAGCAATAACCTCCGTTATTTTGTTGGTGGCTACCTTAGTCAGCGGCCCACATCTGGCTCCAAACTGTTGCAAAGTTGTCTGTCAGAGACCTCCTCCTTCTGACATCGCTGCCACACCGGGATGTTTCGCCCTCAGGTGATATGTGAGAGATGAATTGCTTTGGTGATAATTAAATACACCTTTACAATATATGCAAATTACTTTGGTTTTGTCCAAAGCACCATCTGGTAACAACTTAAAGTGAAATTGTCCATTTAATATCGTGTCTTCTTTTTTGTCCATCGCTAGCTTTGCTGAGTAACCGGAAGTGAGGTACGGCAACACCGAGGGGGAGCTTTTCAAATTAATCGTTGCATTAATTTATTTTATCGTGTAAAAAATAAATAAAATAACGCAAATAAAATAACGCAAATAATTAACGCGATAATTTCAACAGCTCTAATATGTGTATATATATATATATATATA
>NW_023618644.1:17559-19382 GCF_014905685.2 Nematolebias whitei
TATATACAGTGGGGAGAACAAGTATTTGATAGACTGTTGATTTTTCAGGTTTTCCCACTTGCAAAGCTTGTAGATGACTGTAATTTTTATCATAGGTACTCTTCAACTGTGAGTGATGGAATCTAAAACAAAAATCCAGAAAAATACAATGTATGATTTTTAAATAATTAATTTCCATTTTATTGTGTGAAATAAGTATTTGATCATCTATCAACCAGTAAGAATTTTGGCTCTCACAGACATGTTAGTTCTTCTTTAAGAAGCCCTCCTGTTCTCCACTCATTACCTGTATTAACTGCACCTGTTTGGACTCGTGACCTGTATAAAAGACACCTGTCCACACACTCAATCAATCAGACTCCAGCATCTCCACAATGCCCAAGACCAGAGAGCTGTGTAAGGACATCAGGGATAAAATTGTAGACCTGCACAAGGCTGGGATGGGCTACAGGACAATAGGCAAGCAGCTTGGTGAGATGGCAACAACAGTTGGTGCAATTATTAGAAAATGGAAGAAATACAAAATAACGGAAAATCTCCCTCGGTCTGGGGCGCCATGCAAGATCTCACCTCGTGGAGCATCATTGATCTTGAGGAAGGTGAGGAATGAGCCCAGAACTACACGGCAGGACCTGGTCAATGACCTGAATAGAGCTGGGACCACAGTCTCAAAGAAAACAATCAGTAACACTCTACGCCATCAAGGATTAAAATCTTGCAGTGCACGCAAGGTGCCCTTCCTCAAGCCAACGCATGTCAAAGCCCGTCTGAAGTTTGCAAATGACCATCTGAATGATCCAGAGGAGGAATGGGAGAAGGTCATGTGGTCTGATGAGACAAAAATAGAACTTTTTGGTTTAAACTCCACTCGTCATGTTTGGAGGAAGAAGAATGATGAGTACAACCCCAAGAACACCATCCCAACCGTGAAGCATGGCGGTGGAAACATCATTCTTTGGGGATGCTTTTCTGCAAAGGGGACAGGACGACTGCACCATATTGTGGGAAGGATGGATGGGGCCATGTATCATGAGATTTTGGCCAACAACCTCCTTCCCTCAGTAAGAGCACTGAAGATGGGTCGTGGCTGGGTCTTCCAGCATGATAACGACCCAAAACATACAGCCAGGGCAACTAAAGAGTGGCTCCGTAGGAAACATCTTAAGGTCCTGGAGTGGCCTAGCCAGTCTCCAGACCTGAATCCCATAGAAAATCTTTGAAGGGATCTTAAAGTCCGTGTGGCCCAGCGACAGCCTTGAAACCTGAAGGCTCTGGAGGAGATCTGTATGGAGGAGTGGGCCAAAATCCCTGCTGCAGTGTGTGCAAACCTGGTCAAGAACTACAGGAAACGTCTGATCTCTGTAATTGCAAACAAAGGTTTCTGTACCAAATATTAAGTTTAATTTTTCTGGTGTATCAAATACTTATTTCACACAATAAAATGGAAATTAATTATTTAAAAATCATACATTGTATTTTTCTGGATTTTTGTTTTAGATTCCATCACTCACAGTTGAAGAGTACCTATGATAAAAATTACAGTCATCAACAAGCTTTGCAAGTGGGAAAACCTGAAAAATCAACAGTCTATCAAATACTTGTTCTCCCCACTGTATATAATCTATATCACTGTCATATTTACATATATACACAGTTTAATGATTTGCTTATACACACACATTACAATATCACTATTACTATCTTATATATACATTATATGTATTTTATATATACACATCTCCTGTGTGTGTATATGTATGTATGTATGTATGTATGTATATATATATATATATATATATATATATATATATATATATATATAT
>NW_023618644.1:19392-26578 GCF_014905685.2 Nematolebias whitei
ATATATATATATATATATATATATATATATATATATATATATATATAATATACTGCATGTGGTGTCATCAGCTCCGAGGTTGCTAAGCTACAGACACAACACCCTAGTGCATTTGTTGCAATATCTGGGGATTTTAATCATGCCTCTATCTCTGCTACACTTTCAACATTCCAACAGTTTGTCAGCTGCTCTACCAGAGAAAACAAAACGCTGGACATGTTTTATGCAAATGTCAAGGATTCATACACCGCTAAAGCATGACCCCCTCTTGGCAAATCAGATCACAATCTTGTGTTTTTCTGCTCAAAAAATAAAACCCTTGTTCAGAGGCAATTTGCAATAAAGAGAACAGTGAGAAAATGGTCAACGGAAGCTGAAGACGCCCTGCGGGGTTGTTTTGAGGCTACAGACTGGAATGCACTGTGCCAGCCACATGGAGAGGACATCAATGCCATGACTGTGTGTGTGACTGACTATATAAACTTCTGAGTAAACAACACCATCACCACCAGAACAGTGAGGTGCTTCCCCAATAACAAACCCTGGATTACCACTGACCTGAAGGAACTGCTAAACCAGAAAAAAAGAGCCTTCAGGGAGGCAGACAGGGAATTATTGAAGAGCACACAAAAGCAACTAAAAGTCAAGATAAGAAACAGCAAGGAGGTGTACAAGAAGAAGCTGGAGCGCAAGCTCCAACAGAACAATATCAGAGAGGTGTGGTCAGGGATGAAAAAGATCACAGGCTTCAAGCAGAAGGAGGATCAGAAGGATGGAAGCCTGGACAGAGCCAATGAACTGAACATGTTCTTCAACAGGTTCAGTTCAGGAACAAGCTCAGCATCCTCCTCTCTTGCCCACAGCCATACATACATACCACCCTCCATTGACCCAAGGCTGTCCTGTCACACCTCAAATACTGTATATACCACCTCATTCATGGACCCTTCTTCTACATATTGGTCTTCAACCAAATCAGAAGATGCTGATACCTCCTTTGCCTCCCCCCTCTGCATTTCCAGAAGTCAAGTGAGGAAGCAGCTGGAGAGACTGAACCAGAATAAGGCTGCAGGTCCAGATGGTGTCAGTCCCAGAGTCCTGAAGGTCTGTGCAGAGCAGCTCTGTGGGGTTCTGCAGCACCTCTTCAACCTTAGCCTGACCCAGGAGAAGGTTCCAGTGTTGTGGAAAACATCCTGCCTTGTTCCAGTGCCAAAGAAAACTCACCCATCAGTCCTCAATGACTATAGACCTGTTGCCCTGACATCCCACATCATGAAGGTCCTAGAGAGACTTCTGTTGACCCACCTGACTAGACAAACGAGCACATATCAGGACCCACTGCAGTTTGCTTATCAGCGTGGACTTGGAGTTGAAGATGCCATCATACACCTGCTTCAACAAACACTGCTGTCTAGAAAAGGCAGACAGCACTGTGAGAGTCATGTTCTTTGATTTCTCCAGTGCATTTAACACAGTCCAGCCTGATTTGCTTTGTCAGAAACTCCAGAAGACTCAGGTGGAGACCTCAACAATCACATGGATCAAAGACTACTTGACAGACCACAGTTTGTTAGACTGAAGGGTTGTGTGTCTAACCAGGTGGTCAGTAGCTCAGGAGCTCCACAGGGGACTGTACTCTCACCATTCCTTTTCACTCTGTACACCTCAGATTTCCAGTATAAAACAGACTCCTGTCATTTACAGAAATATTCAGATGACTTTGCAGTGGTCGGGTGTATCAGAGATGGACAAGAAGCTGAGTACAGGTGTAGAGGAACATATATCTGTGATATATTATCCATAAATTAAACGGATTCATTCATTTTTCTGGACTGAATAATATCGTGCATTGAATAATTAAAATGTAACGTGAGACGTTAATTTTCTTTGACCCATCAAATGAATGCGGTCATTTATTAACAGAATCAAAGTTTAACATCAAACATTTACATAAATTTGGCAAATTGATTTCAACAACAACATAATTAATTAGCAAGCTTTACAATTTAGGAAACCATACGGCCATGATTTCCCTTGCATTAAACCAACAGACATTTCTGAAAATATCTGGATGATTTCTGGCAAGAATAGAAGAGTTTAAAGATGGGGGATGAAGGAGTTAAAATTGAGAGAGAAGATGGATGAGGGGTTGTTATGTGTCGGTATCAGAACGGCACGCTCCGTTAAGATCCCAGCTTCCTCCTCGGTACACTTAGGTGGTGTAAATCGACTCTTTACCTGTAGCAGGTGTCTCCACTGGTACGGAGTTCCATTTAACGCACCCTTTCAGTGTCTCCGTAGGAACAGCTGTGAATCGTCCGAAGTAGTGACGGTATTCCGTCCGACACAGGTTCACCTCTCGGTTGGGCTCACATCAGTTGTGAGTCCGTCAGAGTTCCACTCAGATGTGGAAGATTTCATAATTCCCACGAGACTCGGAAGAACTCCGGATCATGTCTTGAACTCATGTTCTCTCCAGCACTTCTTCTGTTCGGTTTGCTCTCCGAACTGAACTGCTCTCCCACCGCACTCGACTGGCTGGAACTAGGAAGTACCGACATTTAAAGAGTTCTATTTCCGGTTCATCTGGGAAGTTCCTGATTGGTTGATCGACCAGACAGGGGTGTGTTTTAGTGATGTAAGAGGTTATTAAAAGTCAGAAAAACAGAAAAATTGTTTTGGAACGGACAGAAGATGTTTTTGAGACAGACGAGAGAAATGTTTAGGCGAGTTGGGGGAAAACAGGTGCCAGCTTCTCTATTTACGTCTGAGAGGATATAAAAACATGACAGTTCGTTCCAACAACTTGTCTTCGACCTTTGACCGACATCACAACTTGCTCATTTCAGACAAAAGATCAGAAAATGCATGAATTACTCCGTAACACATTCTAACTTGATTTCTACTTTGAATGAGGATTAAAAAATCACTAATACTGTTTCACAGTTGATTTAAAATGAGTAGTTCACTTCAACATTTAAAAATGGTTTGAACTAAACACACTTTGATTATCAAGACATTTGTAAGATAGTAATGATAATAGAAAAAGAGAGTGTTCTTTCAATTGATCAGTGCAGGACACTTAGGAAGTCTCTGGATTAACTTAATCTTGTGTTTCTGGACTCAAATCAATGAAATACAGTTCTTGTCCCAGGAAGGCCCTCAAGGCCAGATTTGACCTGAGGCTTAGTTCACTACACAGGGAACTGGTGGACCGCTTTGTGGCATGGTGTGGAAACAATCATCTCATCTTGAATGTGAACAAAACAAAGGAGATGATTGTAGATTTCAGGAGAATCAGGAACAGGTCCAACCCTATTTCCATCATGGGAGAAGAAGTGGAGGTGGTGGAGAAGTATAAATACCTTGGAGTTCACCTGGACAACAGACTGGACTGGAAATGCAACAGTGAAGCCGTCTACAAGAAGGGACAGAGCAGACTGTACTTCTTGAGGAAGCTGAAATCCTTCAATGTTTGCAGCAAGATGCTGCATATCTTCTATAAGTCTGTTGTAGAGAGCGCTATCTCTTCTGCCATCATCTGCTGGGGTAGCAGCGCCAGAGCAAGTGACTTAAAAATAAATTATCAAGCTCATAAAGAAGGTTGGCTCAGTTCTGGGGACTCCTCTAGAACCTTTGGAGATGATTGTTCAAAGAAGGATTCTTCATAAAATGAAGAACATTATAGACAACCCTCAGCATCCTCTTCATCAGACTCATACAACAACAATGTGTCTTCAGTCAGAGGCTTCTTCAAATCCGTTGTAGGACAGACAGCTACAAGAGATCCTTCCTGCCCACAGCCATCAGCATCTAGAACAACTCTTTAATGAAACGAGGATGATGAGTTACAACAACATTTAATTTCCCTCTGGGATTAATAATGTATTTTTGAATTGAATTGAAATGAAATGTGTTAAACATGGACCTGACAAATCTTTTACTTGAAATGTAAACAAACACATTCATTGGTGTTTAGCAGCACAAAGTAATTCAACAGTAGCCGAATTATAAACTGCTTCATTTATTAACATTTAAAAAGTGCAAAGTAATATAAATAAGAAAAGTCTAAATGGTTTATATCTGCATAACTATAAAAATAAAATTCCTGGTAATCTTGCTTTTGTGCAAAGTTCCAAGGTAAACACAAATAACATTTGAACATTTCAGGAAAATCTCAGAAACAGAAACAAAACAACAAAATGCACTTTGTATAGTTGTAGTGAACTAAGCCTCAGGTCAAAATCTGGCCTTGAGGGCCTGCCTGGAACAAGAACTGTATTTCATTGATTTGAGTCCAGAAACACAAGATTAAATTCATCCAGAGACTTTCTAAGTGTCCTGCACTGATCAATTGAAAGAACACTCTCTTTTTATTATCATTACTATTTTACAAATGTTTGATAATCAAAGTGTGTTTAGTTCAAACCATTTTTAAATGTTGAAGTGAACTACTCATTTTTAATCAACTGTGAAACAGTATTAGTGATTTTTAATCCTCATGCAAAGTAGAAATCACATTAAGGTCTGTTACAGAGTAATTATGCATTTTCTGATTTTCTGTCTTTGAATGAGCAAGTGTAAGTTGGTCCAAGGTTGGAGTCAAACGCAAAACAAGTTGTTGGAACGAACTGTCATGTTTTTAAATCCTCTCAGATGTAAATATAGAGGCTGGCACCTGTTTTCCCCCAACTCGCCTAAATATTCCTCTCGTCTGTCTTTAAAACATTTTCAATCTGTTCCATAACATTCTTGCTGTTTTTCTGACTTCTAGTGACCTCTTACGTCACAAAAACACACCCCTGTCTGGTCGATTTGACCAATCAGGAACCGGAAATAGAACTCTTTAAATGTCGGTACTTCCTAGTTCAAACCAGTTGCTTCAGGTTCCAGCTTCAAGCGCCAGCTCCAGTCGAGTGCGGTGGGAGAGAAGTTCAGTTCTGGGAGCAGAACCGAACCGAGAAGTGCTGGAGAAAACAGGAAAATCCCGACATGATCCGCAGTTCTTCCGAGTCTTGTGGGGATTATGACATCTTCCACCTCTGAGTGGAACTTCTGACGGACTCCACTCATGTGAGTCCACCAAGAGGTGAACTTGTGTCGAACAAGTACCGTCGCTACTTCGGACGATTCACAGCTGTTCCTACGGAGACGCTGAAAGGGTGCGTTAAATGGAACTTCGTACCAGTGGAGACATCTCCTCCAGGTAAAGAGTTGATTTATACCACCTAAGTGTACCGGGGAAGAAGCTGGGAACTCACCGGAGAGTGCCGTTCTGATGCCGACACACACATTTCCCTCATCCATCCTTTCTCTCAACTTAAACTTCAATTTCCATCTTTAAACTCTTCTATCTGCTAGAAATCATTCCAGATATTTTAGAAATGTCTGTTGTGAAGTGAGAAAACCATCGCCGTATGGTTTCTAATTGTACAGCTTGCTAAATTAGCCATGTTGTTATTTTTCAATTTGCCAAATTATTGTAAATGTGTGATGTGTTTAAATCGTTTTAAAATAAATGACCCACTGTCGTTGGTGAGTCAAAGATAAACACGTTTCCGTCCACATTTAATTAAATTCAATGCACGTTATTATTCAGTCCAGAAAAATGAAAGAATCCGTTTAATTTATGAATATATCACAGAATATGTTCATCTACATAGTTAACATGTTCATTTGTCGTGCAGTGAGACATGGCAGCCTTCAGGTTTCTGCTCCAGCTGCTCCAGATGTTAGTGAGGTTCAGCTGTCTGCAGGTTCTTTTTGATGAAAAGAAGCTTCTCTGCATCATCTGCTGTGAGCTGGTTTCTTTTCTCATCAACAATATGTGACACTGAGCTAAAAAACCTTTCACTGTCTGCACTAGTGCACGGTAGGGCTTGGTCATATCACATCGTTCACAATAATACCAGTAAAAAAAATTTGCCCAGGAAAATAAATTATATCATGATATGCTAATTTCATGACGTAAATGCGTCATCCCACCACGCAGCGGTCAGTGTATTACACTCACGTGGGTCATGCAGCGATATTCAAATTGTAAAGGTGAAGGCATGAACAGACACATCTGAGCTGAGCGCTGTTTGTCCCAACAGTTTTCGAGCCGGTCGGTGTGAGGGTTCAGTGTGAGGGAAGACGTTGCCTTTAGCTTTTTAGCTAGCGCGCTGCTAACGGAGCTTCGTCAGTGTCGACGGGTGGGGTACACAGTTCGGTTTGGTAGACTGTGCGGTCAGTTCTGCTGAAGCAGTGGGGCACCCCCTTGTATAATGGTAGAGGAAACACTGACCATGCATCGACCACTGGTTTATGGTAAAGTCCGACCGCGGAGCCTTACCTGAGTCTGACTGTGCACCAACAACGACTGGGAACTGTGCAGCTCAAACCTTGAGACCAGCTACTTTCCTGAGGGTCAGGAAATTGGCTAATGTCTGTTCAGCCAGGAAATTGGCTGATGTCTGTTCAGCCAATGATCAGCAGTCCTTTCAGACAGCATTTCATTTGTTGTCAGCATTCTTTGTCTTTTCTTCGAGTGAGGGCGATTATAATTGGCGGCTGTGGCTGAGTGGTTAGAGCAGTCGTCCTCCAATGTGAGAGTTGGGGATTCGAATCCACCAGCAGTCACATGTCGAAGTGTCCCTGGGCAAGACACTGAACCCCTTATAGCCTCTGATGTGTATCCCATCGGTGTATGAATGTGATAAAGCTCTGATTAGTCTCTTTAGAATGATTTGTTCAATTAGCTTTGTAGAGATCTAGTAGAGTGCTATATGAACGGGTAAATGAGGACACAGGTTGTAGTGTAAAGAGCTTTGAGTATCTTGAAATAAGATAGAAAGACGCTATACAAGTACAGACCATTTACCATAATTGTTACAAGGACTCACATGCTTTTGATTGAAATGATCAGTATTTATTACGTAACTCTGAACTTTAGCGTAAACACTTGTTACAAGGTGCTCAGACCTCTCAAGGGTTTCCCCTACAGAAACAAACAAAACATTTATTTCTGTCATTTCAAAGTGCAGAATTCTTTTCCTTGGTAATATTTTTTCAAAAGTTTATTAATGTGAGAAAAAAATGTTTTGTTCATATATATCTTAACATCAGAGTCAAAGTCAGAGTCAGAGTTTCTTTATTGTCATTCGCACCTCATGTGGTACATGTGGTGGAGCGAAATTATGTACAC
>NW_023618644.1:26678-34586 GCF_014905685.2 Nematolebias whitei
GTCACTGTAGAGCTTTTTGGGACTGGGATGATGGTGGCAGTCTTCAGGCAGGTGGGAACTGTCTCCAGGGTAAGTGAGGTGTTAAAGATGTCTGCCAGCACCTCACAGAGCTGATCAGCACATTCCTTCAACACTTTTCCGGGGATGTTGTCTGGGCCAGTTGCTTTTTGCGGATTAATCCTCCTGAAAGTAATCCTTACTTCTGCTGAGATCACGCTGAGATGCTCTTCATCCGGTGGCGAGGTGAGTCTGGTGCTGGGTGGTCTGTTCGGGTCTTCAAAGCGTGCATAGATCTTGTTGAGGGCATCAGGCAGAGATGGGTCTTTGGGGCATTGTTCACTCCTTCCTTTATAATCTGTTATGCACTTAATGCCCCTCCACATGCTCCGAGGGTCTTGTGAGATGAATTGACCCTCGATCCTCTTTGCATATGTGGCCTTGGCCCTCTTAATACCAGCAACCAGCTCTTTTCTTGTCCTACTCAGCTCCTCTGAGTTTCCAGACCTGAAGGCAGTGTTCCTGGCTTCCAGCAGGGTACGCACCTCTGCATTCAGCCAAGGTTTTCTGTTTGGGTAGCTTTTAACATTTCTGATAGTGGAGACTGTGTCAGTACATGTACTAATGTAACCCAGTACTGAGGATGGGTATTGGTCAAGATCAAGCGAACCTCCATTTTCAGCAGCTTCTCTGAAAACCTGCCAGTCTGTTCGGTCAAAACAATCTCTCAGTATGGGGCCACTGTCCTGGCTCCAACATTTAACTTTCTTTTGTACCGGTCTGGAGCGTCTCAGCGGGGGCATGTAAGCAGGAGCCAGGAAGATTGAGATGTGGTCTGACAGTCCTAGGTGGGGGCGTGGTTCGGCTTTGTATGCATCTTTTACGTTCGTCGAAACACGGTCCAGCGTGCGGTCTCCACGTGTCGGAATCGTCACATGCTGATTAAAGCTTGGGAGACAGTCCTTTAGATTCACGTGGTTAAAGTCTCCGGCTACAACGTAAAGAGCCTCGGGGTGTTTGTTCTGCAGCGAGCTGATGATATCATGTAGCTCCTGCAGTGATTCATTAGCATTAGCGTCCGGAGGAATGTAAACAACTGTGATAAAAGTCACTGTGAACTCTCGGGGTAGATAATGTGGCCAACATTTCACTGTTATTTGCTCCAAAGCCTTCGAGCATGAGCTTTTTACAACAGTACAGTTCGTGGACCAACTTTTACTCACGTAAATGCATACTCCGCCCCCCCGTGATTTCCCCGTTAGCTCGCTGCAGCGGTCCGCTCGAAAAAAAAGTCTGTCATCCAGCTGGAAGACTGAGTCCGGCGTTTCGCTTGTAATCCACATTTCCGTGAGGCAAAGCACTGCACACTTCTTCATCTCTTCTGAGGCGCCCGCTCTCAGACGAAGTAAATCCACCTTGTTGTCCAATGAGCGGACATTCGACAGAAAGAGAGACGGCATGGGGAGTTTACCGGCTTTAGCCTTAGCTCGTAGCCTCACCATAACCCCCGCCCGGCATCCTCTCCTCTTAAGCCGGGAGCAGCGCTTCCTCTTCTGCCCGCTGGAACGCCTCTGCTGCAGCTTCCAGGTAGATGACTTTAAGATCTGCATTCTGCCGAGCGTAGCTTTGAGTTTGTTGCTGATTTCTGCTATATTTCGTGGCAAATCCGCTCCTATTCTCATCAGTTCGGTTCGGCTATAGTTCACACGCATAAATCGCGCAGAGTCAGGCACAGAGTCAATATCAAAACTTCTAAAAACTGGGATGGTACCGGGAGCCTGTGAAGCTGCAACTGCTCTGAGCGCGGCCATCTTGGAGCAATTGACAAACATTGACTCATTGCTTTATTTTACGTTTTAAAAGAACGTTTTAAAAGAACGTTTTAAAAGAAATAAATGAATATTTGTCTTTGTTATAATGTCAACACAAATAAAACAGGTATTAAATGTTATGTGTGTTGAGCTTAATATAAAAAGAGATTTTGTAAAGGAAGAACTGCATTTACAACAAAATAGGTTGAAAACAGTCAATTCAGATTATTGCAAAGGCAAGTATTTAAAAAATAATAACTATAATGTCTTTGAAATGTTCTCTTTGTTGGTTAAATAAATATTCATGCTACTTCAGAGTCTTTAAAAAACAATTATTTTAAATTTAATATGAATAAAATTTAAAATGTTTCAGTGACGTTTTTAAAAGGAATAAAAAGAATATGTTGCATTTTTATAACTGATATCTGGGGTGTTCCTCTGTCAGCGTGATGTGAGACTAGTCTTTAAAACAAACAGTTTGGTTTTAATTAAAATGGAAAGTGTTAAACTTGAAAAGAAAATAGTTAAATGTATGAAGCTTTAATTTTGAAATTCCACATCAGATCTTGGTGAAAATTGGTCAGTAACATCTGGAGGTGTTCAGCAGTCAGCCTGAAGAGAGACTGGTCTCTGGAGACTTAACGGTTTTGTTTTCATATTATTGGAATTTTCAGGGAAAACAAATTGACATCCTCACATAATGAACAAACAAATGACCACACAAAACAGTGACAAAAGTAAAAATATTATGGATCCATATTCACAGGTGGACATTAAAAATAATTTGATTACATAGCAAGAATGATGTCATTCACAGCTTTTATTTTGAAAACATCTCGCAAATGTTACTGCCGTAATTCATAAAGTTTACGTGCACAGCAAAACTGTCATTTTGGAAGTGGAGGCTGATTAACAACAGTTTTTTACTGCTTGATGTTCTCAGAGTTGGGGCAGGAGCTACATGTCAGACCACCACCAACCACATGTTTTTTTTCTGTTGCAGATGAAGTTCATGTTAATAAATTATGTGAAGCTGAGAAGAGTTCCTGGGTGAGTGATTCATCAGTTTGCTGGCATCGAACCAAACATCAGGGTTACATAGGTATGTATTTATTTACTGCAGTCTAAAGTAAAGTGTGGAGCTAAGCCGTGTTAGGAACCGTTTGGATCCTGCGGTCAAGCTGTCCATGATTCAGACTTGTTGAAATAAATCTTGATCTTATCCTGATGCATGCTCAATAATCAATCAATCATAATATCAATAAATATAAAAAATAATTATAAATAGTAATAATATTATGTATTTATTTTTATTTTTTCTTCTTTTGGCTGCTCCCTGCGTTATGGGTTGCCACAGTGAACTAAGTCGCACAAAGACTTGGCAGTTATTTTTATGCCGGATACCCTTCCTGACGCAACCACAGACACCGAGCTACCACAGCCCTGTGTGTGGAGTAGAGGATGACATTTTTCGGGAGTACCGCGTGTTACGTGATTCCGGCCGGATTCCGGCGGGACCGGAGTCAACCTCATTATAACTCACGTGACCGGACTGAAAGCTAACGGGTGCAGACAGGAGCGGGAACTGACCAATAACCAAAAATGAAAATTAAACTAAAAAAAAAACAAAAAAAACAAGGGTGCAGCTATTTTGTAGTTTTCTTTCAGTAAGCCTTCACTTTAACGCAAGTCAAAAGAACTACATTGCCCAGAACTTCTGGGCCAGAAGTCATCTGTTCCAACCGTAGCTTTTCACCGAGAAGGTGAGAGGAGCAGCTAAGCGGTATCGAGTAACTGAAATAGTTTGCAACACAAGGTAATAAGTAACTGTCTGTCTACTAAACTCACAGAACAGGCAGGAAAGTGTCAAATAACCCTGAACTTCATGAGTTGTGTTGGTGCTGTGCTGATTTAAACGTCTTAGCTACAGCTGCGAGGAGTCGGACTTTGTTTACCATCAGTAAATGAACAGACTACAAACAGCACATTTTTCTCCACCTTGTCCCTTTTAATTTAAAAACTATGCTCTGCTTTGTTATGTGGGTTTTTAGGTTAAAATCTTCATTGTCTGTTGCTGTTTGTAATGTAAAAAAACCCGAACTCTTCCCAGTTAAAGTACATGCATTCTCAGGTAAAAATATTCCTTTTTTTATATTGTGATGTCCTGCTGGATACTGAAATTCAGGAAAACGTGAATAACCATCACTTTATTGTGTAAATAGTTACTGTCGGCTGTAACCATGTCAATACAACAACAAACTTGTTAGAGTGAAAGCATTCTCCAGTATATCCCAGTTTTTATATGAAAGACTGGTTGCATATATATTATAATAATTGTTTTAGTTTTAGATTTAAGATATGATGTGTACAATTATGTTGTGTTAAATTTTAGGCCAAGAGTTGATTTTTTTCAGTTGATTTCTTCACACCAGGGGTGATTCTAGAGGCCCTTTTTAGGGGCCTTAGCCCCCCAGTGTTGACAATGGCTCTTGGCTTGAACAACACAGTGGGTATTATCATTAGAATTATTGTAGGGGGGACATATTGGTGTGAGGTTTGTGGGTCCTCCACCATAACGTTTTGAAGAAAGTAGCAGCTATTTCCTGCATTCTGGTGTATTTAAACAGGTTTTAAAACATCTTTGTTTACCTACATAAGTAAATCCTTGATTCATTAACTGTTTTAGAAAGCATGGCACAAGAAGTAGCACTAAGCTTTTTGTTTGTCTTTAATTTAATTTAATTTTTCTACCTAACACAGGAAGCTGTTAGCTCTGGAAGCAAACTGTTAAACAGCTTTGGACACAAAGACCCTTGTCACACATTTCAAAAGAGCAGGTAAGATACATAAAATATTGTAATCTCTGCCTGGTGAGGCTGCTTGAATAATTATAAAATATGATGAGTGAAATAAATAAAGAAAAAATGAGCTACTGTAATTTATATTTGCAAAGGTCACATTTTCTTGACTTAATTTCAATTGTAAATCTCGTGTTTTTGATTAAAAAAAAAATCCAAATGAAAGGCCAACAGATTGTAATTTGTAGTCACTGTAACCCTATTTTGACTTGTGCACTCTTCTTTCACTTTTAGGTGACACAAGGCTCTGGACTGGTCCAGCTGTTGAGAGATGAGGTGGAACACCAGACCTGTGTAGTGAACTTGACCTAAGGTCAAAACCCTTGACCTTAAGAACCTTGTGGGACAGAAACTGTCATTTCATTGATTTGAATCCAGAAATACAGGTTCACCCATCCTGAGACTTTCTTTCTTGAAAATTCAAGTGAAAGAACACTCTCTTTTCTATTATCATTACTGTTTTACAAATGTTTGATAATCAAAGTGTTTTAGTTCAAACCATTTTAGATGTTGCAGTGAACTAATCATTTTTAATTAACTGTGAAAACAGTAACAATGATTTTTTAATCCTCATGCAAAGTTAGAATTCATGTTAAGGCCTGTTACAGAGTAATTATGCATTTTCTGATTTTCTATCTTTGAATGAGCAGTGTACGTTTGTTCCAAGGTCGGAGTCGAAGCAGACAAGTGTTGGAACAACTGTCTTGTTTTTAAATCCTCTCAGACGTAAACAGAGAAGTTGGCACCTGTTTCTCCAAACTCGCCCAAACATTTCTCTCGCCTGTCTGAAAACATTTTCAATCTGTTCCATAACATTCTTGCTGTTTTCTGACTTCTAGTAACCTTTTACGTCACAAAACACACCCCTGTCTGGTCGACATTGACCAATAAGAAAACTCCCAAATGAACTGGAAATAGAGCCCTTTAAAATGTCGGTACTTCCTAGCTCTCTCAGTTCTGTGATTTGCCCAGTTCTCAGTTCTGTGGGTTCTGTGAGTTGCCGTTGGAGTCGGGCTGGAGAGTTTGCAGCTCCAGTCGTTTGGGAGAACAGAAGTCCAGCCATGATAAGGCTCTTCCGAGATTGGGATTATAACATCTTCCACCTCTGAGTGGAACTCGGACGAACCTCACTCATGTGAGGTCCACTGGCTGAGGTGAACGTGTGTCAGACGGAATATCGTCACTACCTCGGACGAGTCACAGCCATCCTATGGAGACGCTGGACAGGTAGCGTTAACTGGAACTCCGTATCCGCTGATTCATCTTCAGAGAGGTAACGAGTCAAGTTCACTACCGAGCGTACCGAGGAAAGCTGGGTTCGAATGGAGAGTGTCGTTTCTGGTCAACACTCTCCCTGACACACCATCTTTTACTCCCTTTAAACTTCATTTTCCATCTTTAAATTCTTCTATCAAGTAGAAATCATTCCAGATATTTTAGAAATGTCTGTGTAAAGTGCTCATCCACCGCCGTGTGGATAATCAATCAATTGTACAGCTTGCTGATTAATTATGTTGTAATTTCATATTTTGCCAAATTAATGTAAATGTTTGATGTTAAACTTTGATTCTGTAAATAAATGACCACATTCATTTTGATGGGTCAAAGATAAATAACGTCTCACGTTACATTTTATTAAATTCAATGCACGTTTATATTCAGTCCAGAAAAATGAAAGAATCCGTTTTAATCAGGTGAATATCTCAGGATATGTTCATCTACACCTGCAATGATCCAGTCTGTAAATGATGCTCTGAAGTCTGGTAAGATGCACGACATCATGCTTGACCGAAAACGAGCTCGCTACCTGGACCACATAAACTCTGAACTTCTTGAGAACGTTGCCCAATGTATAATAATGCCTTTAAACATTTCTATTTGTTGAGTTCTCTGCTTGGTACATAATTTTTCTTTTTGTTTGTTTAAACAATTTAAAACATGACAGTAATGTCAATGTTTAAAGGAAACTATTGCTCAATAAATTAGTAAAATGTAACTTGTTATGTTTGGGTTCTTTCATCTAAGGTAGACATGGCGTGACCCATGTACTGGTTTTGATTTTTATTTTTTTTTTACTGTAACTGACCTTCAAAAGACTTCCCATGGGCTCACCACCTGTGGGAGGGGCCAAAGGGGTCAGGTGCAATGTGGGATGCGTGGTGGCCGAGGGCAGGGACCCTGGCTGTCTGATCCTCGGCTACAGAAGCTGGCTATTGGGACGTGGAATGTCACCTCACTGGTGGGGAAGGAGCCTAAGCTGGTGTGTGAGGCTGAGAGGTTCCGGCTAGAAATAGTCGGACTCACCTCTACGCTCTGGAACCAGTTTCCTTGAGAGGGGCTGGACACTCTTCCACTCTGGATTTGCCCCTGGTGAGTGGCGCCGAGCAGGAGTGGGCATACTTATTGCCCCTCAACTTGGTGCCTGTGTATTGGGATTCACCCCAGTGAACGAGAGGATGGCCTCCATCCGCCTACTTTTGGGGGGACGGGTTCTGACTGTCGTTTGTGCTTATGCACCAAACGGCAGTTCAGATTATCCTCCCTTTCTGGAGTCCTTGGAGGGGGTACTGGAAAGTGCACCTCCTGAGGACTCCCTTGTTCTGCTGGGGGACTTTAATGCTCGTGTGGGCAATGACAGTGAGTCCTGGAGGGGTGTGGTTGGGAGGAATGGCCCCCCTGATCTGAACCAGAGTGGTGTTCTGTTGTTGGACGTCTGTGCTCGTCATGGATTGTCAATAACCAACACCTTGTTCAAGCATAAGGGTGTCCATATGTGCTCTTGGCACCAGGACATCCTAGGCCGCAGTTCGATGATTGACTTTGTCATCGTCTCATCTGATCTGCGGCCACATGTCTTGGACACTCAGGAGCGGAGCTGTCCACTGATAGTGAGTTGGCTCCGATGGTGGGGGAAGATGCCAGTCAGACCTGGCAGACCCAAACGTATTGTGAGGGTTTGCTGGGAACGTCTGGCAGAGTCTCCTGTGAGACGGAGTTTTAACTCCCACCTCCGGGAGAACTTCGAACATGTTCCGAGGGAGGTGGGGGACATTGAGTCTGAGTGGACCATGTTTCGTGCCTCTATTGTCGAGGCGGCTTACTGGAGCTGCGGCCACAAGGTTGTCGGTGCCTGACGCGGCGGCAACCCTCGAACCCGATGGTGGACACTGTCGGTGAGGGATGCTGTCAGGCTGAAGAAGGAGTCCTATCGGGCCTTTTTGGCCTGTGGGACCCCGGAAGCA
>NW_023618644.1:34686-36211 GCF_014905685.2 Nematolebias whitei
CATATTGTGATAAAGGTCATTATTTTCCATAATGTAATGATAAAAATAAAACTTTCATATATTTCAGATTCATTGCACACCAACTGAAATATTTCAGGTCTTTAATTGTTTTAATACTGATGATTATGGCATACAGCTCATGAAAACCCAAAATGCCTGTCCCAAAAAATTAGCATATTTCATCCCACCAATGAAAGAAGTGTTTTTAATACAAAAAACCGCCAACTTTCAAATAATCATGTTCAGTTATGCACTCAATACTTGGTCGAGAATCCTTTTGCATGAATGACTGCTTCAGTGCGGCGTGACATGGAGGCAATCAGCCTGTGGCACTGCTGAGGTGTTATGGAGGCCCAGGATGCTTCGATAGCGGCCTTAAGCTCATCCAGAGTGTTGGGTCTTGCGGCTCTCAATTTTCTCTTCACAATATCCCACAGGTTCTCTATGGGGTTCAGGTAAGGAGAGTTGGTAGGCCAATTGATCACAGTAATACCATGGTCAGTAAACCATTTACCAGTGGTTTTGGCACTGTGAGCAGGTGCCAGGTCGTGCTAAAAAATGAAATCTTCATCTCCATAAAGCTTTTCAGCAGATGGAAGCATGAAGTGCTCCAAAATCTCCTGATAGCTAGCTGCATTGACCCTGTCATTGATAAAACACAGTGGACCAACACCAGCAGCTGACATGGCACCCCAGACCATCACTGGACACTGGACTTCTAGCATTTTGGCATGTCCTTCTCCCCAGTCTTCCTCCAGACTCTGGCATCTTGATTTCCAAATGACATGCAAAATTTGCTTTCATCCGAAAAAAGTACTTTGGACCACTGAGCAACAGTCCAGTGCTGCTTCTCTGTAGCCCAGGTCAGGCGCTTTTGCCGCTGTTTCTGGTTCGAAAGTGGCTTGACCTGGGGAATGCGGCACCTGTAGCCCATTTCCTGCACATGCCTGTGCACGGTGGCTCTGGATGTTTCTACTCCAGACTCAGTCCACTGCTTCCGCTGGTCCCCCAAGGTCTGGAATCGGCCCTTCTCCACAATCTTCCTCAGGGTCCGGTCACCTCTTCTCATTGTGCAGCGTTTTCTGCCACACTTTTCCCTTCCCACAGACTTCCTACTGAGGTGCCTTGATACAGCACTCTGGGAACAACCTATTCGTTCAGCAATTTCTTTCTGTGTCTTACCCTCTTGCTTGAGGGTGTCAATGAAGGCCTTCTGGACAGCAGTCAGGTTTTCATGATATGCTAATTTTTTGGGACAGGCATTTTGGGCTTTCATGAGATGTATGCCATAATCTTCAGTATTAAAACAATTAAAGACCTGAAATATTTCAGTTGGTGTGCAATGAATCTGAAATATATGAAAATTGCATGCACGGAGTGAACATGCAAACTCCACCCAGAAAGGCCCCTGGACCGGGGTTTGAACCAAGGACCTGCTCGCTGAGAGGCAGTAGCTTTACCAGTTGCACCACCGTGCTATTATATATATATATATATATATATATATATATATATATATATATAT
>NW_023618644.1:36311-45152 GCF_014905685.2 Nematolebias whitei
ATATATATTATTTTTTCATTCAACCTTTTTTAAACGGATAAATCACATTGAGCCTCGAAGACTCATTTACAAGTGAGACCTGTTTGGACAAACAAAAGCAGTGGTTAGAAAAGGAAAGAAAATATGAGGAGAGACGGTATAAAAAAAAAAGATCTCTCGCTCCGTGTCCTAGACAGGGCATCAAAAAAACCTACCACAGCAAAGCAACATAAACAGACGTTATACGTTTACATATAGGCTTGTGAAAACATTGAATTTTTAAGGGAAAGTTGTAGCATAGTCCAGAGCCCCCCCTCAGCCATTGTCCAGATAAGAGGTGACATTCTTCTTTAGCTCAGTTGAGGTTCTGTCACATGTCCATGACCTTAGGGAAGGGAGGGGTGAGGAAACAGTCAAAGCATCTTTGTTGTTTTCACAACATTCCAGGAGGAGTTCCGATAAGTCCGGTGTCAAGGCCACAATTTGGGTCAGGCAGAACTCGTGAATTGTTGTTTCTGCCTTTTAAAGTCTCTGGTATATATTCCTCTGATGGAAACTCCAAAACAGCCGAATTGATCCTTTACGCCAAAAGTCGAGCTCACTGCTTCTCCAAGATTATTCCCAACATTCATGAGTGCTGCCAGTGAGTTCACAGTCCTGATTAGAGGATGACATTTTTTCGGGAGTACTGCTGGTCACGTGAATCCGGCCAGATTCCGGCGGGACCGGAATCAACTTTATTATAACTCCTGTTATCGGGACCGGACAGGACGAAAACTTAACGGGAGCAGACGGGAGCGGGAACCAACATAGGACAAAAAAAGAAATAGGCAAAAAAAAATAAAAATACATTTCAGACAAGCGGCGGCGCCTACAGCTTCCGGCCGCCTTTTCCAACCTCTTTGTTTACTGTATCAACCAACATCATGGAGGGAGCATACGCCAGCGGAGATACCGAGAGGGTAAAAAATATTTTGCAACGCAAAGTTAGGAATAATGACGCATCTGTTAGGTTAACAGAACTGTCAGGAAAGGCGCTAATAGTTCAGAACTTTATGAGAGTCGAGTGTGACGTGTGAAGATGCTCTACGCTGCTTGCAAAACATGTTCAGTTATAATAAAGTACGTCACTGACTTGGGGACGAGTGGACTGACTCTGAAGAGGCACACTTGCAAGGCTGATTCCGGAACGAATCAGCCAAGCATTTCTTCATTCATTAAACGAAAAGTACCGTCGGGAGTCAAGTCTCGTATGACCAACAAAATAGCCCGCATGTGCGGCGTAGATTTGAGACCATTTGCTGTAGTAGATGGGAAAGGTTTCATCGACGTCATACAGGAGGCAATCGACATTGGAGCAAAGTATGGAAACAACGCTGAGGCACAAGACATACTGCCATGTGGACGCACGGTCTCCCGTCATGTTCAAAGAGAATATGATAAAATTTAAAAAATGGTTATGGAAGAGCTCCATCAGGTATGTCTGCACTATTTTATAATACAGTTCAAACATTTTACCTTGACATCATGCAGTAGTCTATAATTATAGATTTCCTAACACTAAATCTGTTTTTTTCTCCTCCTTTTAAACTGCTTAATCTCCCAACTATAAATTAGTAATCTGTTTTACATGTAATATACTTTGAGAGCTAATAACAATATACGTAATTCCTTTGGTGCAGACTAGAGATGGCCACAAGGGAGATGGAGGGTGTCAAATCCACTGAACACATCAGAGGGACTGTGGAGAAAATCCTTCAGGTATCTCACACTCAAATGAGATAATTATCTGTATTTACATGGCATATTAGCTTTGTAGAGATCTAGTATAGAGCTGTATGAATGGGTAAATGAGGCCCAGATTGTAGTGTAAAGCGCTTTGAGTGTCTTGAAAAAAGATAGAAAGGCGCTATATAAGTACAGTCCATATGCAATAAATATTGCCAATTAATTCGTACAATTGGGAAAAGTATGAGAACATGGTGCAGCAATAACAAGAACATGTCACAGAAGGAACAATAGAAAAGACAAATATATATATTTTTCATTCAACCTTTACAGGCTAACCTCATTGAGTCACGAGGACTCATTTTCAAGAGACATGTTCCAATCAAGACAGACAGAACATATAAATTACAGACAACAATAACAGTGAACAATAATAACGATAAACTACAGTAAAAATGCAGTAAAAATAAAAGTAGTGTCTAAAACAATAAATCAGGGTGCCATAAAAAAATGTAAAATACTAAAAACAAGAATATATTTGCTTTGAGATTTCTATTGACATTATGAAATATTTAAAACCCCTCACAATAAATTAAGGTGGACAACTTCAGTTCCTGCTGAAAGGTGTTCCAGGTTGCAGGAGCAGACTAACCTGGAATATAAATAAGTGCATCAGTAAGCGTGTGTGTCACGGTCCTTTGCTGTACATCAGTCTGTGCCATGGTAGGCAGCAACTTAGGCAGATTACCATAATATTTTACCTTAATTGCAGATGGAGTTTTCCTTCATTTGATACACAACACATGTGTAATATGTGTAATTTGTTTTGTCCTAATGTAGTACTATAAATTTATTGAAAAGTGCTTTGTACAATTACATGACTGTTGATCAATCTGTTTTATGATTTTTATATGTCTGGTCTTCTTATTTGCTAAGTTTTTGGTTTGTCTTTGGTTTTTTTTTTTTAACCTAACAGGAATTTGGCATCCTGAGCAAGCACACTGTGTTTGTGACAGATAATGGCTCAAACATGATAGCTGCTTTCAAGGATTATGTGCGACTCTCCTGTTCCGGCCATAATATCAACTTGATCTTAAAACACGTATTTGACCACTTGGATGAGGACAACCCAGTACACAGCAGCGTCATCAAGCTGTTTAAGGACGCAAAGACCCTAGTCACACATTTCAAAAGGGCAGGGTAAGATAGATAAAATCTTGTAATCTCTGCCTGCTGAGGCTGCTTAAATAATCATAAAATATGATAAGTGAAATAAATAAAGAAAAATTGAGGTACTGTAATTTATAATTGCAAAGGTCACATTTTCTTGACTTAGTTTCAGTTGTAAAGCTCTTCTTTTTAATAAAATATTTTTTCCAAAAGAAAGGCTAGCAAATTGCAATTTTTATAGTCCCTGTAACCCTTTTTTGACTTGTCTTTTCACTTTTTCACTGTCTTCTTTCAATTTTAGGTTACAGAAAGCACTGGACCATTCACTGAAGCAGGCTGTGGAGACGAGGTGGAACACCAGACTTGCAATGCTCCAGTCAATAAATGATGCTCTCAAGTCTGGTAAGCTGCACGACATCCTGCTTCGCAGAAGCGAGCTCCGTTACCTCAACAACATAGACTGTGACCTTATTGAGGACGTCATCCTGCTCCTGAAACCTTTTAATGAGGCTACCAGGCACCTCTCCATCCATCAGGCACCTACCCTTCACCTCGTCCTCCCAACCAAGGCAACCCTGCTGCAGGGTTTGTTGATCCAGGATGGAGATAGTGCAATTGTGAAAGAGGTAATTTAATACTTTGTTTATTTTTATTGTTTAGTTTGATCATTCAAGTAGCTAACAGGAGTTTGGCCCTATTCAATAACAGTGATAAAGGCAAGAACAGAATTGAGTCTGATGTTGTCCAAAAGAAACATTGTATAAGTTAAATTTGAAATAAATTTAAAACTTCTCCATGCCTATAATAAAGCACAGTGCCTGTCCGCCTGGGAATTTTTTATGTCCCGTAATAATGATGTTGCATATATATCATAATCATATCATTGCATATGTCTTCATGTGATTTCACTCCTCCTCTAGCTGAAAGAGAAGTTGGCCCAGGCAGTGGAGTTGAAATTCAAAATCCACCTGTACCATAAGCTAGCCACAGCTCTCTCTCCTAGCCTGAGGAGTTTCTTGAGGAAAACGCTTTCTGGTCAGGAGTATGAGGAGGTCATCAACACCCTGGCAGCACTCACAGAAACAGCAGGGACAGAGGAGAGAGCGAGAAGCCTTGAGAAGAAACAGGGTGAGTAAAACTAGCATCAGCAGAGCACTCACAGCAATTCTAAAATGTAATAATAAAATTTCTTCCTATAATTTATTTAGAGGCATTCATTCACACACACACGTCTGTATAATCTAATAGGTAATGTCCAATATAGGTAATGTTCTATAAGAATCTCTTTTTTGTGTGTTTTTTCTCTCCAAAGGTCCACCCCGAGAGGCAGTTCCCAGTCCCACAGAGGTGCACGACTTCTTTTCCTTTTGTGTTGAAAAGCAGCAACAGGAGGGGGACACTGGTGGTATTTCAGAGTCATGGGGCCGCCAGTTCGTGGTAGAGTACATGAGTGACTCCAAGTTGACAGGCTTCCAGTCTCTGCTCAACTTCTGGCACGAGAGGTCTGATGGGCTAGTGCCAGTTGCCAAGAGGCTGCTAGCAATCCCAGCAACAAGCACTCCTTCTGAGCATAGTTTCAGTGTTGCTGGGAGACTGATTGAGGAGAGGCGTTCCACCCTCAATCCAGAAAATGTAGATGAACTTTTGTTCCTACATAGCAACTTATAACGACAACTATTCATATGTGCTGAAGAGTGGGAAAGTAGACTGATATGCACGCTGGCTGACAGGTGTAAAACACACAGCAAACAGTTAAAATGCGCTGCAAACACAGGAATGAATCAAATTCCAAAACAAAAAAACAAATGCAACAGAAAAAAAAATCTGCAGTCACAGAAAATAGATGACACACAATCAAAAAAAAAAAAAAAA
Source organism: Nematolebias whitei (assembly GCF_014905685.2). Lineage (NCBI taxonomy): Eukaryota > Metazoa > Chordata > Actinopteri > Cyprinodontiformes > Rivulidae > Nematolebias > Nematolebias whitei. The sequence goes on from NW_023618644.1 coordinate 41,061, forward strand.
AAACAAATGCAAAGGAAAAATGCTTCAAATACAAATAACACCAAAACAACTGCTGGTCTGGTCAACAGAACCCTGCAAATACATTACAGCTGAGTGGCAACTGGCCCAAAATTGGCTTATTTTATGAGTTTAATGTGCACTGAGTAGAGTACTTTTCAGCATTTTCCTTTGCATTCGTTTTTTGGGTTGTATGTTTTATTTTCTGTAATTGCAGTTTTTTTTCTTTCGCTGCATTTTTTCTGTTGCATTTGTTTTGTTTTTGTTGTTGTTTTAGAGTTTGCATTATTTATGCGTTTGCAATGCTTTTTAACTGTTAGCTGTGTGTGCAGTAGCTGACTGTTTGCAGCATGTTAGCAGTTTACATTTGTTGGCCACTGTAATATTACTGTTTGTTTAGCTGTTTGAACGTTACTGTCTAAAGGGAAGGAAACAATTGCTCAATAAATTAGTAAAAAGCAACTTCTATTTGTTATGTTTGGGTTCTTTCATCTAAGGTAGACATGGTGTGACCCATGTACTGGTTTTGATTTTTTGTTTTTACTGTAACTGACCTTCAAAAAAGCCAGAAACAGGGATTCAGCAGCTGATCCTCTGTAGAAAAACTATAAGGACTACAGGCCATGTATTTGTTTTGTGACCTTTAGTGAAGGTTTTTGTTTGGATTAAGGCAATAAATGCCTCCATAATTCACCACAGATTAACTCTTCCTGCCATATCTTTTGAAATCAAACTGCAGAACACAAAGTAATTTAAAATTGAATGGTTAGTAAATCAATTCAAATTCAATGCATTTCTTAAAAATTAAATGAAGAGGAAAAAAAAAACAGGAGCAGGACAGGAGTGGGAGTGATTCTGACCAGGAGCAGGACAGGAGCAGGAGTCATGTTACCAGGAGCAGGACAGGACAGGATTATTTTTTTTTACTCTGGACCAGGATTGGGACAGGACAGGATTTTTTCTGTTGGACCAGGACAGGACAGGAGTGAAAATCCACTCCTGTGTCATCCTCTAGTCCTGATAACAGCCTGCTCCAGCTCCCTGCAGCAGCTCTCCAAATTCAATCTGAGCACTGTCGAGCTTCGACACATCCACACGAATTTGTAGACAATCCAAGATTTCACCAACCCAAACAGTAGAATCTAGTTGTCATCATGAATCCAATTTGTTTCCGTCGAGGTAAGAGGGTCCTCCTTACCCTGACTCCTGTCGGGAGAAGTTGATCAATTTTGTTGAGAGACCTGCTGATCCTTCCAATTAAGAGGTATACAGAAAAAAAAGAGGCTTTTTAAGGGTTCACAGGACAAAAGAGCGCAGCAGGGAAGTGGGGGCGGTATGGAACGCCTGCAAACACGTCTGTCTTCACCGGAGTACAGAGGGGAAAATAAATATATTAATTTATATTAATATATATTTATATATAATATAATATATATAATATTATAATATAATAATAATAATATAATATTATAAATAATCATAATTGTAATCATCAATCAATAATAATATCCATCCATCCATCCATTATCTTTACCCGCTTGTTCCATTTTGGGTCACGGGGGTCGCTGGTGCCCATATCCAGCAGTCACTGTGCGAGGGGCGGGGTACACCCTGGACGGGTCGCAAGTCCATCACAGGGCCACATAGAGACAAACGAGACAAACAGCCATTCACTTTCTCACTCACACCTAGGGACAATTTAGAGTTACCAATCAGCCTAACATGCATGTTTTTGGTCTGTGGGAGGAAACTGGAGTACCCGGAGAAAACCTACGCATGCACGGAGAGAACATGCAAACTCCACCCAGAAAGGCCCCTGGACCGGGGTTTGAACCAGGGACCTGCTCGCTGAGAAGCAGCAGCTCTACCAGTTGCGCCACCGTGCTTCAATAATAATAATAGGTAGAAAAATATAAAAAGTTAAGTCTGGTCCTCTGGGCTGAAGAAGTCTTTCGGATGAAAGACAAAACGTTTCTACATTTTTGTTTTGTTTTGTGTTGTGAATGTCCAGAGGACCAGACCTAACTGTTTTATAAATCTTGCTCTTCTTCACAGCTCGTCACGGCCTCACGATGCGTTCAGGTTCAACTAGAAAATACGTTTCTGTACACCAAAATATCCAGGAATTTAGAAATAGAAACTTTCTGGTATATTAGTTTAAATTTGAGGATGATTTTTGCACCAGTGACAAAGACAAAGAAAGGACAGGTGAGCTGTGGCACTAGTATGGTATGGTATAAAGTTTATTAATTAAAAAAAAATACAAAACCATTCCATAACAATATAAAAATATACAAGAGATTTAAAATGAAAGGCAGCATAAGAAGATAAAATCTTATTATATCTGCCCCTTTTTTCACACAATTAGTTCAATCACAATAATTTTCAAGTAACAGAACAAAATGAATAACTCCTTTTAATTTTTCTAATTCTAATACAAAAAACTGTCTCTTAATTTTTCTAATTCTAATACAAAAAACACAATAAGTTACTTTATATATATTTTTTTTTAACAATTCAGTTTTGATCTTTTTCTTAAATGTACACATTGACTTGACATTTTTAACATCACTCTCTAGACCATTCCACAATCCAATTCCTTGGATTATGGAGTATGATCTGTTTTGTGGAGATACGGTGAGACCCGGTACAGGAAGTTCGGGGGGTGGGAGTATTTTGAAGAAAAAGTGAAGTTAATGAGTCCTCGAGGCTCAATGGTAAGTAAGAATAAAAAGCAAAACACACACAGGTGATGTGCACAAGTAAAGTTATAGAAAAAAAACAACCTTAAATGTCTGTTTTTACTGACATAAACATGGTTGTACTGTGGGATTTCCTGTGTCATTGATTGCATCCAGTCTTTCCATTGAGGAAGTTGAAAGGGAGCCCTGGACTCCTTCAGAGAATTCCACCGTGCCACTGGTTCAGATATGTGGACGATGGGGCTGGGTATTGTGGCCAGTTTCCTAAATCACTTCAATTTCGATTTATACTGTTCTGAATCGATTAATTGTGATTCAATTCAATTTCAATTCAAATAATGAAAATGACCGAACTGTGTTATAAAATACAAATGCACTTTATTTTGTCTCTTCACCATAAACAAAATATAAAAACACAAAATGCAAATGCAGTTCACATTTATAAATTTAGACTTGAACTGCAAGCAAAACTGTGTCAAGTCTCCAAAGTATAATGTTGAAATAACAGGAACTGCAAGTGAAGGTGATTTTGAACTAAAACATTCCATCTCTGCAAATTGCATTAAGGCATCGCTTCAAGTTCAAAACAATAATGATTGCAAAACTAAAAGTAAACTTAAACTGTCAAGTACTGTTATTGTGAATTTGCTTTCACTTCTCATTAATTGTGAGATTCTTGTGAAGGAAAAGAAGCTCATTGACATGATCTGGGGTTAGGCGATCCTTTTTGCAGTGACGATGTCACCTGCAGTTGAAAACACCCTTTCCAATGCAAGACTGGTCCCTGGGGCACACAGGTATTGTTTCACAAGGTGAGTCAAAAGTGGATACTCCCTTTCATTGGACCTCCACCAGGTCAGAAGATTTTCATTAAGCCCAGCAGGATCTTCTGTCCTGTATCTTCTGATTTCATCTTCAGCCTTCAATGGTGGACTTTTCTGTCTGTGTTCTTATTACTGTTGGTGAGTAGACTGTCCCAAGAAGAGATTTCAAGGTGCTGGATTTCTTGGGCTTCTTGTGTGAAGTTACTTCCACCATCTCCTCAGCTCCTTTGTCATAATCAGTACCATCAGTGTTTTGCTGTTGCATAAGACAGAAACATCCATCCATCCATTATCTTTTACCTGCTTCTTCCATTTTTGGGTCACGGGGGTCGGCGGTGCCCATGTCCAGCAATCACTGTGCAAGGGGCGGGGAAGACAGAAACAATAGATTGAAAATAATTAATAATTTTTAAATTATATTCCTTATACGTTTGGTGTGGGGCCCACTCCCCCCGGTCGTGCCCCCCTTGCCGCCGGTGCATTGGTGGCTCTCGGCGTCTGGGCTGGGTGGTGGGGTGTACGTCGGTCCGCCCTGGTTGCTGCCTGGCGGGGCCTGGGTGCCCTGGCTC
>NW_023618645.1:0-7647 GCF_014905685.2 Nematolebias whitei
GTTGGAATTCATCCCCATGGACAGGTGATGATTTCCAAAGGGGGGACTGTAGTGAACTAAGCTTCAGGTCAAGTCCTGGCCTTGAGGGCCTTCCTGGGACAAGAACTGTATTTCATTGATTTGAGTCCAGAAACTCAAGATTAAGTTCATCCAGAGACTTTCTAAGTGTCCTGCACTGATCAATTGAAAGAACACTCTCTTTTTCTATTATCATTACTATTTTACAAATGTTTTGATAAATCAAAGTGTGTTTAGTTCAAACCATTTTAAATGTTGAAGTGAACTACTCGTTTTGAATCAACTGTGAAACAGTATTAGTGATTTTTAATCCTCATTCAAAGTAGAAATCAAATTGGAATGTGTTACGGAGTAATTCATGCATTTTCTGATTTTCTGTCTGAAATGAACAAGTTGTGATGTCGGTCAAAGGTCGAAAACAAGTTGTTGGAACGAACTGTCATGTTTTTAAATCCTCTCAGACGTAATATAGAGAAGCTGGCACCTGTTTTCCCCCAACTCGTCTAAACATTTCTCTCGTCTGTCTCTAAAACATTTCCAGTCTGTTCCAAAACATTTTTCTGTTTTTCTGACTTCTAGTGACCTCTTACGTCACAAAACCACACCCCTGATTAGCTATTTCAGCCAATCAGGAACTTCCCAAATGAACCAGAAATAGAACTCTTTAAATGTCGGCACTTCCTAGTTCAAACCAGTTCGTTCAGTCGTGTTGCAGTCGTGTTGGAGCTAGTGCAGTGGAGTTCGGTTCGGAGAGCTGTACCGAACAGAGAAGTGCTGGAGAGAACAGGAGTTCCAGACATGATCCGGAGTTCTTCCGAGTCTCGTGGGAATTATGCAATCTTCCACATCTGAGTGGAACTCTGACGGACTTACTCCTCTTGTGAGTCCACCGAGAGGTGAACCTGTGTCGAACAAGTAGCGTCACTACTTCGGACGATTCACAGCTGTTCCTACGGAGACGCTGAAAGGGTGCGTTAAATGGAACTCCGTACCAGTGGAGACATCTCCTCCAGGTAAAGAGTCGATTTACATAACCTAAGTGTACCGAGGAGGAAGCTGGGATCTTAACGGAGAGTGCCGTCCTGATACTGACACATTTCCCTCATCCATCTTTTCCTCTCCATTTAACTTCATTTCCATCTTTAAACTCTTCTATCCTGCTAGCAAATCATTCCAGATATTTTCAGAAATGTCTGTTGTGGTGCTTGAAATGGGGAGACCATGGCCGTGTGGTTTCCTCCTTGTAAAACTTGTTAATTAATTATGTTGTTGTTGAAATCAATTTGCCAAATTAATGTAAATGTTTGATGTTAAACTTTGATTCTGTTAATAAATGACCACATTCATTTGATGGGTCAAAGAAAATTAACGCCTCACGTTACATTTTATTAAATTCAATGCACGATATTATTCAGTCCAGAAAAATGAATGAATCCGTTTAATTTATGAATATATCACAGTATATGTTCATCTACAAAACAGAACAATGTGTTAAATTGTAGAGACTCACTGCAACACATGAAGAGTTATATCTGCTGCAGCTCCTTCCTCCTCCTCGTGACTCCGACATGTTTACATTTATCTCCGTGGTTCTCTCGTGTCGTGTCGGTGATTTTCAAAGCGACATGCTTCTCATTTTTTATCTTTGTGAAGTTCTCCCACACTTTGGAGGACTTGGGACGAACAGTTTTCACTGCGTCGGTCATTTGTAAAATTTACTTATTTTGCTTTGAAAACACTATTCTTCCTCCTCCCCCCTCGCTCTGTTCAACTCGCACTGCAGTTTTTTTTTCAAACTTTATTCAGTTAGTCAGCATTGACAATGAACTGCCCGTGAACAAAACGAAACGGCTCTGCAGCGCCGTGAAAGATGCATAATCGTGCGACACAACGAATCTATAATGAAATTCGTTGCCAACGCTTTTAATCATCTATTTTTATCCATTTTATCGATTCGTTGTTGCAGCCCTAATATCAAGACAATTGCATAATCCTGTTCCCTGAATTACAACACAGCTCCTTCAGACTAGTTCTAAATGGAGGTTTTACAAACATTTCCATTCCCTTAAGGTTATATTGACTCTCTTTTAAAAAAAAACATTTTAATTGAATATTTGGGGCTAATATTTTTATGAGCTTTATACATGACTTGTAAAATACTATATTCAACCAAATCATAACATTTTAATGATTTCAATTGATGAAATAATATATTTGTTGGGTGACCATAGCACTTCATAATACTAATAATTCTTATAGCTCTTTTTTGTAAAATAAAAATAGGATTTGTAATTGTTTTACATGCTTTTCCCCAAACTTCATTACAATAGATTAAATATGGAACAATCATTATGTTATACAATATATACAAGCTTTGTCATTCAAAAACTCTTTTACTTTATACAGTAATGCAACTGATTGTTATTTTTATTTTTAAGTATTTTACATGAGATTTCCACATCAGCTTCTCATCAATAACGACACCCAAAAATGTATTTCATTAACAACGAATTTCAATACTGTCAATTTTAAAGTTGTTGTTTAAAGTTAAAACTATTAATATTGACAAAGTTGAGAATTTTATGTTTATTTGACAGTGATTTCATTTTTTTGAAGGCTAAATACAAATAAAAGGTGAACATTAATTTATTTGTATAGTTTGTAGTTTTTCTGAGGCTTTTATATTGTTTCTATCTATATTGAATTATATGGTTATCGACCGAAATTAAGAAATATATTGTGATAAAAGTTTTGGCCATATCGTCCAGCCCTATATTGTACTAAAACTTATAGACAAGTTGTACAACAAACTGAATGTAATTTGTCTTTTTAACAGGTTGAAGAGAGGCCAGATGAGACACATCACCTGGATTCTGTTCTAAATGATACAATTTATTTTGGTTTATAAATTACAGTTCAGAAGAGTTTTTGTGCAGACTTGCTCAGGTGTTGAAATTTTGGTAAGATTTACCAAATATGAATCAATATGGTTAAGAGTATGAAGTCTGTATATTTCATATTAAGTTAAGTTTTGAAAATATAACAAATGTTAGAGCAACATGGTTAAAAAAAACTGTGAAGTCTGTATTTTATTTTGAGTAAAAGGTTAATGTACTATGGTAGGCTGAAGTCTGTTTACTTTTGTATTCATATATTTTGAATTATTTCTGTGATGGACTTGAGATCTGTCCAGGTGTCACCCACCTCTCACACAGTGATGGCTGGATATGGGCACCAGTGATACCCGTGACCTGAAAAGGAAGAAGTGGGTAAAGATAATGGATGGATGGATGATTTGTTCCTAGATTTTTATTTTATTTTAGAAAAAGCCAGGCAGCTAAGTTAACCTCATACTGGTAATTTAAGTTACAGAATTTTATGCACTCCTATATTTGTTCCTGTTTTTTGGTATAAAAATAAAATGATGCAAACAAAGATTTGAAACAGTAAAGAACCTAAAATTATTGTTTTAAATAAATGTTCTATTTAGGGGTGCACCGATTTCAATTTTCAGGCCGATCACCGATCACCGATTTTTTGAAAGTCTGAACTGCCGATTCCGATTTTGGCCGATACCGATTTTTTTTTATAAGCAACAGTGTCAGGTGTTACAAGATCACAATGCACCTTCAATTTACCAATCTTATTTTATTGTAAAACATACCCTTGAAAAATACCCTAGAAACAATACAAACTTGTTGTTTTAACTTGTCATGAGGTAGTATTCTGAAATATAAATGAAGTTTACACAATTTTTGTTAAAACTATAAAATTAACTAAAAAAAAATGTTCAGTTCCTTCAACTCTTTCACTTGTTACATTTAAAAAAAAAAAAAAGATAATGCAACAAGTGTAACATTTTCAAGTCAGTGGGTAATAAGAACTAACACTGGTAAGTTAGTTCTCACAGACTTATTCCAGTCACTTTCATTAGTGGCAGGTTTTTCTTGATGAACAAAAGCATTTCTGCTTTGTCACCAGACAGGCGACTTCTTTTCTCATCTACTACATGTCCAGCCAAGCTAAACAGGCGCTCGCTTTCAACGCTTGTGCATGGGGCAGAGAGATAGGTTCGGGCAAGTAGAGCAAGATGAGGGAAACGATTTTCATTGATCTTCCAGTAGACCAATGGGTCCTGGCTCCTTTCGACAGGAACCTCAGATAGGTAGTTCTGTACCTGCATAGCTGAAGGGCTGGCCAGCTGTTGCTCCTGTTCAATGTTCTCCTTTAAGATTTCGTCGTGAGCTGCAAACAGTAGACTACGCCTTTTGGCTGCAGGTTCATCGATATCAGGAGGTCCCACTTCAGAGGATGTTCCTGCAGCAGGTGTGCATCTGGTCTCCCCCTCTGCAAGTTTGGTCAAAAGGAGCAGTTTCACGTCATCTTTCACCTCTGCTGAGAAGTAGCGATTCTTGTACCTTGTTTTGCATAAACAAAGAAAGATGGGTCAATCATTGTGTTTTGTATACATTAACAGTTTTTATGACTTGCATGTAAATAAAGAAATGCATTTCAATCAATAAATTTTTATTTTTAATTTAATTTAAATGTTTGTTGAAATATAGTAGTAGGCTAAAAGTCATTATGGCTAAAATAGAATGTTAATAGTTACTTGCCTTGGATCCAGAACAGTGGCCAAGCTGTACAGGGGCTCATGCTCAATGTTGCTGAATCTTCTCACAACAGCCTCCAGCAACGTAGCTTTGGCTGTACCCACGCCACGGTCTGTGCTCGCTTGCCTCTCCAAAATCCGCTTGAGTGCAGTGATGGCTGGGATGACATCTGCTGCTGTAGCTGTTGATGAGCTAATCTCCTTTGTGAGTTCCTCAAAAGGTGCAAGAATGGTGAGCACATTGTCCAGTAGCTCCCACTGGTGTGCTGTGAGTGTGGCTGGTAACTCATGCTCAGCAGCATACACGCCAATAGCACGTCTCTGCTCCAACAGCGACTGCAGCATGTAGACTGTGCTGTTCCACCTCGTTGAAACGTCTTGCTGTAATCGTTTCCTGGGTTGACCTAACTGTGTCTGTATGTCATAAAGTCGGGAATAGGCAAGTGATGAATGCTTAAAATGTCCAACAATTCTCCTTCCTGTTGCCACCATGTCTGTGATGCTGCGCTGCGCCAGCTGTCCCTCATTTACAACCAGTTGCAGTGTGTGTGCCAGGCAGGGTAAACTTTTCAGGTTGATATCATCCAGCGCTTTGGCCATATTACGAGCATTATCCCGTAAAACAACGTGAACTCTTCCATGATCGATTTCCCAGTGATTCAGCATCGCCTTAAACTCTGCTGATAAATTGGCCGCAGTGTGAGACACCACCATTTCTTTACAGTTTAAGAGTACTTGATGACGTTCGAACTGTTCGTCAATCCACTGTGCAGTAAAACTTAACATGGACATTAAACTTACATCAGAAGTCCAGATGTCTGTTGTAAAGCTGAGTGTATTTGTATTAGCTTTTAGCAGGCTGCGGGTGTCTCTCGAAACTTGGCTGAACAACTCCGGTAATGCAACATCAGAAAAATATTTCCGACTCGGCATATTATATCGTGGGCACACGTGCTGCATCAAGCTTCTAAAACCTTTGTCCTCAACGACTGAAAATGGCTGGTTGTCTAATGCCATGAACTCCATCACTTTCCTCGTGGTAGCTTTGCTCTTTTCGTTGCTCATAAAAGCTAACAGCGACCCACCGACTGCCTCTTTGTTAGCGCTAGCTTTAGCATTAGCCTTAGCTTGGTTGCTCTCTTCAAACATTGCATACTTGGAGGCGTGGTGATTTCTTAAATGGCGAACGAGGTTTGTTGTATTAAAGGTTTTGGTGGTGGCTCCACCACGACTTACTTCGGCTTTACACGAATTGCAAATTGCGATCTTTGGCTCATTTTCTTTTACAGCGTAGAACTTCCAAACCGACGACATGGCTGCTCCGAGTGACCTGTGTGTGAGCTCTCACAGTGGAGCAAAAGGGGACAGCAGCTGATTTTCAGACCTTTCCGGAGGCAGATAAGATCGGTGGATAAAATCGGCTTCTCATTTAAAGATCGGCCGATCGCCGATCTCCCCAAATTAAGGAAATCGGGGCCGATCGATCGGCCGGCCGATTTATCGGTGCACCCCTAGTTCTATTTGATTACATTGTTGTTTAATCTTTTCATCTTGTCAATAACACAACTCAAACAAAATTTATGACCATATCAATAGAAAAATCATTTCTGAATTGAAAATCGTTTCTGAATCGAAAAATCAATTTTGAATCGAACTGTGACACCAAAAATCGGAATCAATTCGCCACAGATTCACACCCTTAATATCACACCTAGGAGCAGCAGCATAGATCTGTTTTACAGAAGGAAGAACATATATAGGTTGAATAAATTACATAAAAAGTGGTTTTAAGCTTAACAGTAAAAAGGCAGTCTGTCTGTGTGTAAGTTATAAATCTTGGAAAAGAAGAGTCTTGCTCAGCTTTTTCCATGTTGCCTCTGAATGAATGAGTTATCTCCTACCGCTTCACTTTTGCCACATCCAATATGGCGGAGACATCGACGTACGATTCAGTGCTCACTGCGGCGTCTACAACATCACCCCTTTGTTGTCACATCCACCTCCCGTGGAACGGAAGTGATACCTCGCGCCTGATTTTCCACGTGCAGCTTATTTTGGTGCTCACTGCATTTTACTGGTCATTTACGATCTAAGTAAAACTGGTAAATCCGGTTCACTTTATGGATCTGGGTCAATCTAACGAGTCACTAAAGTAACCCGGTTCACTATATGGATCTGGGTCAATCTACCGAGTCACTAAAGTAACCCGGTTCACTTTATGGATCTGGGTCAATCTAACGAGTCACTAAAGTAACCCGGTTCACTTTATGGATCTGGATCAATCTAACGAGTCACTAAAGTAACCCGGTTCACTTTATGGATCTGGATCAATCTAATGAGTCACTAAAGTAACCCGGTTCACTTTGTGGATCTGGATCAATCTAATGAGTCACTAAAGTAACCCGGTTCACTTTATGGATCTGGGTATATCTAACGAGTCACTAGAGTAACCCGGTTAACTTCATGGATCTGGATCAATCTAACGAGTCAATAAAGTAACCCGGTTCACTTTATGGATCTGGATCAATCTAATGAGTCACTAAAGTAACCCGGTTCACTTTATGGATCTGGATCAATCTAATGAGTCACTAAAGTAACCCGGTTCACTTTATGGATCTGGGTCAATCTAACGAGTCACTAAAGTAACCCGGTTAACTTCATGGATCTGGATCAATCTAACGAGTCAATAAAGTAACCCGGTTCACTTCATGGATCTGGATCAATCTAATGAGTCACTAAAGTAACATGGTTCACTTTATGGATCTGGGCCAATCTAACGAGTCACTAAAGTAACCCGGTTCACTTTATGGATCTGGGTCAATCTAGCGAGTCACTAAAGTAACCCAGTTCACTTTATGGATCTGGGTCAATCAAATGAGTCACTAAAGTAACCCGGTTCACTATATGGATCTGGATCAATCTAGCGAGTCACTAAAGTAACCCGGCTCACTTTATGGATCTGGGTCAATCTAACGAGTCACTAAAGTAACCCGGTTCACTTTATGGATCTGGATCAA
>NW_023618645.1:7747-37134 GCF_014905685.2 Nematolebias whitei
ACAGAATCGGTGACAAAGGGCAACCTTGGCGGAGTCCAACTCTCACCGGGAACAAGCCCGACTTACTGCCGGCGATGCGGACCAGGCTCTGACACCGGTCATACAGGGACCTAACAGCCCGTATCAAAGGGCCTGGTACCCCATACTCCCAGAGTACCCCCCACAGGGCCCCCCGAGGGACGCGGTCGAACGCCTTCTCCAAGTCCACAAAGCACATGTAGACTGGTTGGGCAAACTCCCACGCACCCTCCAGGACCCTGCTGAGAGTGTAGAGCTGGTCCAGTGTTCCACGGCCAGGACGAAAACCGCACTGTTCCTCCTGAATCCGAGGTTCGACTATCCGACGGACCCTCCTCTCCAGAACCCCCGAATAGACCTTACCAGGGAGGCTTAAGAGCGTGATTCCCCTGTAGTTGGAACACACTCTACGGTCCCCCTTTTTGAATAGGGGGACCACCACCCCGGTCTGCCAATCCAGGGGAACTTCCCCCGATGTCCATGCAACATTGCAGAGTCGCGTAAGCCAACACAACCCTACAACATCCAGAGCCTTAAGGAACTCTGGGCGGATCTCATCCACCCCCGGGGCCCTGCCACCGAGGAGCTTTTTAACCACCTCGGTGACCTCAGCACCAGAGATTGGAGGGCCCGACCCAGAGTCCCCAGGCTCCGCTTCCTCAGTGGAAGACGTGCCGGTGGGATTGAGGAGGTCTTCAAAGTATTCCGCCCACCGACCCACAACATCCCGAGTTGAGGTCAGCAGCACACCACTCCCACTATAAACAGTGTTGGTGGCATACCGCTTCCCCCCCCTGAGACGCCGGATGGTGGACCAGAAACGTCTCGAAGCCGTGCGGAAGTCATTCTCCATGGCCTCTCCGAACTCCTCCCATGCCCGAGTTTTTGCCTCAGCAACCACCCGAGCCGCATGTCGCTTGGACTGCCGGTACCCATCAGCTGCTTCCGGGGTCCCACAGGCCAAAAAAGCCCGATAGGACTCCTTCTTCAGCCTGACAGCATCCCTCACCGACGGTGTCCACCATCGGGTTCGAGGGTTGCCGCCGCGACAGGCACCGACAACCTTGCGGCCGCAGCTCTGGTAAGCCGCCTCGACAATAGAGGCACGAAACATGGTCCACTCAGACTCAATGTCCCCCACCTCCCTTGGAACATGTTCAAAGTTCTCCCGGAGGTGGGAGTTGAAACTCCGTCTCACAGGAGACTCTGCCAGATGTTCCCAGCAAACCCTCACAATACGTTTGGGCCTACCAGGTCTGACCGGCATCCTCCCCCACCATTGGAGCCAACTCACCACCAGGTAGTGATCAGTTGACAGCTCCGCCCCTCTCTTCACCCGAGTGTCCAAGACATGTGGCCGCAGATCAGATGAGACGATGACAAAGTCGATCATCGAACTGCGGCCTAGGGTGTCCTGGTGCCAAGAGCACATATGGACACTCTTATGCCTGAACAAGGTGTTCGTTATTGACAATCCATGACGAGCACAGAAGTCCAACAACAGAACACCACTCTGGTTCAGATCAGGGGGGCCGTTCCTCCCAATCACACCCCTCCAGGTCTCACTGTCATTGCCCACATGAGCATTGAAGTCCCCCAGCAGAACAAGGGAGTCCCCAGAAGGTGCACTTTCCAGTACCCCCTCTAAGGACTCCAGAAAGGGTGGATAATCTGAACTGCCGTTTGGTGCATAAGCACAAACGACAGTCAGAACCCGTCCCCCCACACGTAGGCGGAGAGAGGCCACCCTCTCATTCACCGGGGTGAACCCCAATACACAGGCACCAAGTTGGGGGGCAATTTGTACGCCCACGCCTGCTCGGCGCCTCTCACCAGGGGCAACTCCAGAGTGGAAGAGTGTCCAGCCCCTCTCAAGGAAACTGGTTCCAGAGCCCGAGCCATGCGTAGAGGTGAGTCCGACTATTTCTAGCCGGAACCTCTCAGCCTCACACACCAGCTCAGGCTCCTTCCCCACCAGTGAGGTGACATTCCACGTCCCAATAGCCAGCTTCTGTAGCCGAGGATCAGACCGCCAGGGTCCCCGCCCTCGGCCACCACCCATCCCACATTGCACCCGACCCCTTTGGCCCCTCCCACAGGTGGTGAGCCCATGGGAAGCACCACAGCAGCAACATCCTTAAATGATCATCGCTCACATGAGGCCTCTGTCAATGGTTGAAGACGAAGGCTTCACTACAATGATCCACACTTTTAATCCAGGTTACAATAATCCACACTTTTAATCCAGGTTACAATAATCCACACTTTTAATCCAGGTTACAATAATCCACACTTTTAATCCAGATTACACTCTTCCCTCAATTTACGAAGTAGCTACATATTGTGCAGGTACAAAGACACATTTGTATATATTTTTGTGTACATTTATTTTTTTAAGCTATTTGACTAACTTTTATTTTTTATTATTCAATATTTTACTAACAGAATAGTCAAATAGCAACCTGTTTTTTTGTGAATTGCTATGTCAGTCAAATGTTCAATTTTGGAATAAAGGGGTGGAAATTAAAACGTTGTTTTTTTTTTTTTTTGCCGATTCATCAAAAAAATAATCGGCCGATGAATCAATTATTTAAATAATCGTTAGTTGCAGCCCTACTTGATATCACCATAAAAATCTCTAAAACAATTTATATGTTTAAAAAGATGATAGTTAAAGTTGTTGGGAAGGTATAGTACCAGGTTAAGGATACCTGAAGGTTTTTTTTTTCAGTTTGGAGATTGTTCAAGTCAGGGTTGTTGTTTGTTTGTAGTTATTTTGTATTTTTTAAATTAGGGGCAGATAAGAATTTTTTTCTTCTTTATGTAACCTTTTCATTAATTGTTTTTTTTTTCTTTCTGATGAATTTGTTTTATTTTAAATGAATGAATAAATGATAAAAAAAAAAAAAACATGCAGCGCTGGGGGTGTTTCAGGGACACGTTGGCTCAAACTTTATTGTGCTTCGTCTTGTGACTCATCATCTTCTGTCAAGTGGAACAAGTTAGATGTTCCAACCGCTAGTTAGAACGACTCTCCGTCACATTTTGCAGCACACTGACTGAAACTTGCAGTTTGTCGGATCTTAGAAAGCCGAACCACTTCCAAACCAGCGAATTAGTCTTTTCTCTCTTATCAGTGATGTCATCTGCTTTCTCTTCGCTTGTGAAAACTTGTTCAGTCACATTCTGACGATCATGGGCACTCATTTTTAAGCGAAAACTTGACGCACGTTGGAGATTAGCAATATAGTTTTATACTTGGAAATCCTGCCGTCTTCTTTCTCCCACTCGCTCCCCTCCTTTTCCCTCCTCGAACACAAACACAGCCCTCAGCCGCACTCCCCCTCCCCTTCCTGCTTCTCCAGGAGGTGGGCGGGCAGGGGAGGAGACGTTTAGCAGCAGTAAACAGAGCAGCTGAGCGTGTGAAGCTACCAGCTCCAACAGACCTGACTCCTTCCCTGAAGCAAACCACAGTTCAGAGCTCATTTGGCCGTGCTGTGCCTTTTAGATGAACAGAGAGGAAGCTCGACATTAATAAATCAGCAGTTTATCATATCGCTGTTCTCTCTCTTCCTCTAAAAGGCACAGCACGGCTAAATGAGCTCTGAACTGTGGTTTATTTCAAGTTTATTTCCACTTGCTCTTACCGAGATCGGATGCTTCCCTCCCTCCCTCTCCGCTTTGCTTTGCTGCTCTGTCTGTCTGTGAAATTGCTGTGAGACTCTCTTGCATTTCTTCCGAACCATAATTATGGACTGTTTTGACTAGTTGGTCCCTCAACTCAATTTACAACATTTCTTCAAAGAGAAGACAGACTTTAGGCGAACCAATTTGCCCTGTTGGCACGTATGCAGCTGGATATCTCATCGACTTGGAAGACTTGATGAAGATGGCACTACGATCTTTTTCACCATTTAAACAGCGCTATAAAGTGGATTATGAAGAATGTGTGAACTGCAGCTGTAGCTCCAACTGACTTCAGCCTCCTTCCCTGAGACAAACCACGGTACACAATTCATTTAGCCGAGCTGTGCCTTATGAGAGGCACAGTGAGAGGTAGCGCAACATTAATAAGGCAGCAGCTTATATCGCTGAAGACACACACGGTCCCAGTCTCAACTGTGGAACAAGACTGCTAAAGTTAGCCATCTTGTTAGCTGCTAAGGACCGTGTGTTTAGCAATATGATAAGCCACTGCTTTATTAATGTCGTGCTACCTCTCACTGTAAGACTTGAAAATCTGTAGGTGTTTCTGCCCGTCTGCGCTGCCAACTTCACACGGCCCCTCCTCCTCCCTCACTGAATAGAAACAGCCCCTCATGTGCTTCTTTACACACACTTACCAGTGTTTCCCCTAGTTAACTTGCCATGGCAGGGTGCTCATCTCATCCGTGATTTTTGTCTGGGGTGGGGATGGAGACTCGTCCATAAGCTGCGTAGCGCGCTGTTTAAACCAACAGTTTTGGGGGACACAGAGACAGCCGCGTGCTGTTTGTACTGACTGTTTTAGAGCAGGGTGTGTGAAAGGAGAGAGACAGAGACATATCTCCGTTGCGCGCTGTCTGAACCGACAGGTTTTTTTTGGGGTGGGTCGGCGGGGGGAGAGACAGACGCACATCTGAGCTGTGCGCTGTTTGTACCGACAATTTTTGAGTGGCGGGGGTGCGTTCAGCGTGAGGATTCAGCGTGAAGTTATAGGCTGCCTTTAGCTTTTTAGCTAGTGCACCTGCATTGTGAGCCGCTAGTTTAGCGTTACGTTAGTGCCGACAGGTGGTTCGGGGTGGGGTTCGTTAGACGTGGCGCTCGGTTCTGTTGACGGGGCGCCCCACTTGTATAATGGTAGGGGAAGCACTGCTTACTAACGTCGTGAAGGCAGCACAGCTGAAGAGGATTATTATTTAATATATTTAAATAGTTTATTTTTTAGACATTTATTTTTGTACAGTTACAACTGTTTGTTAATAAATGTGCCTGTGTGACAACTGGGACAAAGCTTTGACTCTGAAATATATATTTTTTATTAATATATGGAAAGAAAAACAATATTGAGATATATATCATATATCACCATTTATCTTAAAATATTGAGATTATTTTAAGAAAATATTTTGGTCCATATCTCCCAGCCCTTGAACAAACAAATGACCACTCAAAACTGTGACAAAAGCAAAAATATCATGGATCCATATTCACAAGCGGACATTAAAAAATTATGTTGTAGTTTGGCAGCAAATGTGATCATTCACAGCTTTTATTTTGAAAACACTTGCAAACATTACTACTGTAATTTAGTGTTCGCTTGCACAACCGAACCATCATTTTGGAAGTGGAGGCTGCTTGACGGCAGTTTTTTACTGCCTGACGTTCTCGGAGTTGGGGAAGGAGCTACATGTCAGACCACCACCAACCACACGTTGTTTTCTGTTACAGATTAAGTTCATGTTAATAAATGGTGTGAAGCTGAGAAGAGTTCCTGGGTGAGTGATCCATCAGTTCGCTGGTATCACACCAAACGTCAGGGTTACATAGGTATGTATTTATGTGCGTATTTAGGTATGTATTTATTTACTGCAGTTTAGACCCTGTTTACACGGACACAATGGGGAAACAGGTTTTTTTCATGTTACTTGGAGGAAAAGATCTGCGTGGACACAGACAAATTTTGTGTTTACATGCAACCAGAGGAATCTCCGTCCGCCCTCCCGAATTAAAATTTCCAGGTCAAAAGACCGGTTACAAACCAGTGACACGTCAGTGTCTAATGCTCACTGCTACACACTGAGGACCTTTTCACTTAACAGTTTTTCTTCAGAAAAATCAACATGTCTGCTTTCTCTGGACGCAAACAAGCCCGCTCCTGGCTGATGGTGTCTCCAACAGTAGAAAATGTTCACTCTGAGGCTGTAGATGATGCTTGTTACACACACACATACCTGGTTGTCAGTTTGACATATTGTCCCTCACATTCCACCAGCAGGTCACTGGATTCAATGAGGTAGGGATGATGCAGACATCTGCACCTCTGTGTCTCTTCCTGAATCTTCTCTGTGGTTCTCTGGGGTTTAGGGCTCTGATCATCTCCCTAATTGACATTAGAACAAAACATCAACAATAACATGGTTGTGTTATTATTATTCAATAAACATTATCTAGTCTGAGAGATAAAAGCTCAACTGGTCAACAAAATCCTTTACAGTTTAACTTACCTCCACCATGCAGCTCCACTGCAGAAAAAGCAGCAAACTTTTAACAAAAAAGTTTGTGACTGTCCTGTGGCACCCCCACCTCGCTTTTCTTTTGTCCTCCTCACATCAGGGTCAGAGGCTCCTGTGAGGAGAACATTAACATAAACAGTGAACATTAGGTGAACTGTTTAAGCAGCTGACTGGATGGATGAGCAGTTTTACAAGCTAAGAATTGTTACTGACAATCTTTAGTTAGCTTCTGAGTTTAGCTAGCCATGTAGATAAAATAAATTTACACACTAATATCTTAAAGTTAGCGTTACATGGATCATAATTTATTTCACCGCAATGTACGTTAAGCTGCAGTTACACTAACAAATGTAAACTCACCAGCTGAAGCACAGACACAGAGACATTCTCAAAGTTCTTTGATGAAGAGTCCGGTCATGGGGATAATGAATCAGGACGTTCAGGCTCTACTCACAGGCTGACTTTAATGGTGAGAGGAGAAGGGGGAGGCTGCTGAACTCCTCTCTCCTCTCAGAAAAACACGGAGCAACTTTCTGCTCGCGTGTTGTTGAAGCACACGTGAACCCGTCTGTGGGCGTCACCAGCACCATAGACATACATTATACATAGATTAGGTATGGCAGCTCTGGATGTAATTTGGGTGTAGTCTGTTTGTCATATGTCTGGTGTTTTGCCTGCCTGCATACTGAAACCACGTGACACGTTACAGCCTATACCGAAACTTGACACCGAAAGAAGAGTGACGTTTCAATACATACACCATCCGGTGCAGTTCGGTCGGTGCCATAAAAGAACCTCGGTTCGGTACTCAGCCCTATTGTTGTGTTAAATTTTAGGCCAAGAGTTGATTTTTCTCAGTTCATTTCTTCACACCAGGGGTGATTCTAGAAGCCCTTTTTAGGGGCCTTAGCCCCCCAGTGTTGACAATGGCTCTTGGCTTGAACAACGCAGTGGGTATTAGCATTAGAATTATTGTAGGGGGGACATATTGGTACGAGGTCTGTGGGTCCTCCCCCATAACTTTTTGAATAAAGTAGCTGCTTTTTTCTGCATTCTGGTGTATTTTAACAGGTTTTAAAACATGTGTATGTTTACCTACACAAGTAAATACTTGATTCAATAACTGTTTTAGAAAGCATGGCACAAGAAGTAGCACTAAGCTTTTTGTTCGTCTTTAAATATATAGTTTTTTTAACCTAACGTAGGAAGCTGTTAGCTCTGGAAGCAAGCTGTTAAACAGCTTTGGACACAAAGACCCTTGTCACACACTTCAAAAGAGCAGGTAAGATACATAAATTCTTGTAATCTCTACCTAGTAAGGATGCTTAAATAATTATAAAGTATGATAAGTGAAATAAATAAGGGGAGTGGTGGCGCAGAGGTTAGAGAAGGTGGGCCTGTGATTGGAAGATCGTCGGTTCAAGC
The DNA here is from genome assembly GCF_014905685.2 of Nematolebias whitei. Lineage (NCBI taxonomy): Eukaryota > Metazoa > Chordata > Actinopteri > Cyprinodontiformes > Rivulidae > Nematolebias > Nematolebias whitei. The sequence continues at coordinate 15,406 of NW_023618645.1, forward strand.
CCAGGTACCGACAACATAAAAAATGTGGGTGGGGTAGGTGAAGCACCCACACGTGCCCCCACCCTCATTCATCCCACTCTGGGCCCTTGAGCAAGGCCCTTAAACCCCCACCATCTGCTCTTCCCGTAGCTGTAGATAGCAGCTCTCTGCTCCACACAGAGGGCTGTGGTAGGTAGCTCGGTGGTCTGTGTTTGCGTCAGGAAGGGCATCTGGCATAAAAATAACTACCAAGACTTCGTGCGACTTAGTTCGCTGTGGCGACTCCTGACGAAAGGAGCAGCCAGAAAAAAAAAAGTGAAATAAATAAAGAAAAATTGATTCACTGTAATTTATAATTGCAAATGTCACATTTTCTTAACTTAATTTCAATTGTAAATCTCGTGTTTTGATTTTAAAAAAAATTCCAAAAGAAAGGCCAACAAATTGCAATTTGTAGTCACGGTAACCCTATTTTGACTTGTGCACTGACTTCTTTCAATTTTAGGTTACAAAAGGCGCTGGACCGGTCACTGAAGCAGTGGTGGAGAGATGAGGTGGAACACCAGACCTGCAATGCTCCAGTCTGTAAACGATGCTCTGAAGTCTGGTAAGCTGCACGACATCCTGCTTTGTTGAAACAAGCTTGTTACCACTGACTGAACTTCTTGAGGACGTTGTCCAATGTATAATAATGCCTTTAACCATTTTTATTTGTTGAGTTCTCTGCTTGGTATATTATTTTTCTTTTTTTTTGTTTGTTTGTGTAAACAATTTAAAACATGACAGTAATGTCACTGTTTAAAGGAAACAATTGCTCAATACATTAGTAAAATATCACTTGTTATGTTTGGGTTCTTTCATCTAAGGTAGACATGGTGTGACCCATGTACTGGTTTAGATTTTTTGTTTTTACTGTAACTGACCTTCACAGATCTAGAAACAAGGACTCAGCAGCTGATCTTCCGTAGAAAAATTATATGGACTACAGGCCATGTATTATTTTTTTTATGACATTTAGTGAAGGTTTTTGTTTGGATTAAGACAATAAATGTCTCTATTTCACCACAGATGAACTGTTCCTGTTGCCATATGTTTTATGACATTTGTTCTTAAATAAAAACCAGGACTCGGAAGAATGAACAGCACAATGAACAAAATACACACACACACACTGTCCTGCTAGAATAATTTGTGTTATTTATTATTCCGCCACAGATACAGCAAGCCTCCTCCTCAGGCTTCTCGGGTGACTCACAATAACATGTACCAAAAACTCTTTATATCACAGGTTAAATAGTCAGAAAAACAGCATTTTATTAAACTCTCAACTCATTCCACCCTTTGGTTTTCTGACTAATTTTGAAAATTATTCCCTTCAAAATCAAAATCTTCAGGATATCGCCTGCCAACCCATTCTTGGACAGATTCACACATAAAATTTAAAAATTCCAAACGGGAATTAAAACCCTGAAAAGTATGATTAAATACATTACCACTAACATGATAATTCAATATCATGATATCCTCTGGGACTGTGGTGTCGATTGTATTAATACTATTTTCATTACAGGGCTGTGTTATAATTTTTTTGATTGATTCTATCTTTAATCCTTCTAATATAAAAACAAGTGCACAGATTACATATGGTTAATACACCAAAACAAATTAACAAAATCAGCAAAGGAGGGCTTACGTATTTTTGCGCCGTTGCTTGTTCTATTAGACCTGTTTGCAGCATACATACCACTCCTTTATCAGCCGTCCCGCATAGTTGCACGTCATAGGTGAGATTTGTCTGTGGCTCAAACCATTCACCCTGTATTTTTAAAAACCAATATCCTTGTACAGTTACTACAGGTAACACATGATACCTGCATACTGTAGTTATGTCACTTACAAGATACTGAACCCAATAACATTCACACATATATTCAGTACACTTTGTCAATTCAGGTTTTATAACTACCCAATATGTACTAGAAATGTTCCACAGCTTCCTCCACTCATGATGATTTGAGGTGATCACTATTCTCTGGAAGCGTTCTTTCTGCAACTGTGCATGTATGGTTTGCAGGGTACACGTGGTCCAGTTCAGCACCTGGGTTATGTTTTGGAGTACTTCTTCAGTGTTACCCCACATCTTCAACTGCCAGTTTATTTCTTTTAGCAGTATTTTGGCCGTTTCTTCTTGAGTCATGACTACTCAGGGCATCCAGACTCCAATTTGTGTAACTGCCAACGAAACATGTTTCCCTGTTCTGTGTTATTGGCAGTAAAGTCAAACTTTGTTCCATTTTTTTTTTCCATCTGGTTTACATGTACCGTTCTCATACATGTTACACAGTGGGGTTTCCACATAAATTCTAATCTGACATCCCTTAAGTATCACTGGGATGGTTTTCCTGTTGTAGCATGCCTGACACTTGTACATATGTTCCCTATCAGGCTTTTGTGTTTCAAACATGTGATGTTACTTTGTCTGAGGAGAGGTCGACCAGGAACACCATGGCACCTACGACAAGGAACCTGATGCCCCAACAGCTTGCACTGCCATCCGACGGGCGCTTGCCACCAGCTTCTCCCATGTTGGCTCCTGGGTTGTCCCGATCATCCAGTCAACAAAGACCAAGGAAACATCAAGTTGTAGAAACAAGAAAAACTGCTTACAGACAGAGAAAGAGTCATTAGTTTTCTCTCAGGTATAAATCTTTTCATCTCCATCCGTTTTGTTCTAAATAACCACTTCATGCAAAGGTGTCAGTAATATAAAGGTCTTTTTTTTAAAATTACATTTAAAATTAACTTTTATTTATTAAAAAAGAAATCCTTCTTCTGGTCTTGGCCCCACTCAGCTAAAGCCTATGTGCAGCAGGTAAGATATTTCTTGTTCATAACTTTTTCCACAGAACCCCTCTTGAAAAGAGCTGAACTTTTACATTAAATATGAAACAACTGCAAAACAAGATGGTGATTTTTTTTTTATCTCAGAGGTTTTTAGATACTTCAAGTTGTTTTAGATGCCGTCAAACTTCAGCTGCAGATGAACCATTTACAAACAACATATGATGCACTTCCTTCAAAGCAGCCAGCTTAACACATCCCCTTTAAGTGTACTGATGACATTTTTATTTTAGACATTTCAAATCCACCCTTTTTTCCTTCAACCATCTTGACTTTAGGCATTTTAATTCATCCTTTGTGGCCTTCAATGTCGATGTCTGGGCCTTTAATGTCAATATCAGGTGTTTTAATTTCTCCTTTGACCTTTGGCATTTTAACATCAATATCACCTTCAAGTTTGGAGCCTTTTAATTTAACGTCAAAATCTGGGCTCTCTAATTTTGGACCTTTGATGTTCAATGTTGACAATATCTGCTTTTAGAAGGTTGATGTCAACATCTGGACCTTCTACTTTTGGCCCTTTTAATCCAAATAATAGCACCTAGCCTTCAGCTCTTCTGTTGACACACCATCCATCGCAGCTGGAGGCACTCCTGCCTGTATTAACGCCCTCCAAACAGCAGAGCGGGTGGGTCCCTGTGTATTATTTCGGCCGTCCCTTCTTGGCCCACGACCCATGGGTTGACTATATGTTTTTTCACGGTTTTCAGCCCTCTCTGTGTTCCAATCTCCCAGTGCACCCAGTTCCAACATTCTGCTTCGAACATCAGTCATTGGAACAACATGCACTTGATAATTTGCTGCCAAACCCACAGCCAGCGCATTACTCGCACACAGTCGAACCAGTCTCTGCACACATTCCCCTAAGGTCACCCAATGCCCCTGTAAATCAGGCCAATCCGATGCTCCAGGAAACATCTGTCGGACTGCCTCTGCATAAACTTCAAACAAAGGTCACGAGTCTTGCAAAGCTCTGACTTCCTGTCGGTACGCTGAATTCACTTCCACCTGACCTCCACCTTTATCCAACAGCTTAGCTACCCAAGCATCTGTGGGTTCAGCAGTCTGTTGTTTATATATTTTAGACAAGTAAGCAACCTCCTCCTGGGTATAGTCCTCGACTATCACTTTTAAATCTGCCTGAGGCTGTTGCTGTGCTACCAGATCCATGATTGGCTGTCCATCAAGCCCCACCATCTGTTGTCCCTGGGCGTCTACCCTCACTTGCAACACATCTGTTATTATCTGCTGCTCTTTCCTACGTTTTTTTTACAGGTTTCACATTTTTGCTCGTTGTTTGAATGATAGGAGACCTCACCGCATTCAGTTCATCCTCCTCGTCTCCCCAGATGTTACCGTCCCAACTCGACGGATCTCATCCGGTTCCCAAATGAGCAACAAAAGCACAAACTCTTTTAGGTGACACACTTCATTTCTTTTTCCTGAACTTTTCTCTTTTCAGGATAGAAACTTGTGTTATCGCACCCTCCGCCACATCAGTCATTCTGTTCAGCTGCGCAGTCAGCAGCTGGACATATTTCTGTAACAAGTTCTCAGCTTGCGCCTCCTCGAGCACCTGCTTCTGATACTGGGACTTGCTTGATCCGGGCATAAATTCCTCAACATTTTCACTTGTTTTTTCTTTTCTTTTGAACATTATGCAGCACTCTTTCCAATATCCTGTTCGTGATGCCAAAAATGTTTTATGAATCAGAATCAGTTTATTATTGCCATGTCAATGAACGAGGTTCACAAACTAGGAATTTGCTTCGACATAAGGTGCGAATAGTAATAAAGTAAAAATAAAGTAAAAATGAAGTAAAAATGAGAACATTACATAAGACATAAGACCTGTGTACACCCACAAATAAAGTAAAATTAAAAACAACATAACCATATGTACACCCATACAATATAGTGAACTAAGCCTCCGTTCAAACCTGCCTCTGAAGACCTTCATGGGACAGGAACTGTTATTTCATTGATTTGAATCCAGAAATACAAATTAGCTCGTCCAGAGACTTTCTAGTTGTATCCTGAAGTAATCAAGTGAAAGAACACTCTCTTTTCATATTATCATTACTATTTTACAATGTCTTGATAATCAAAAGTTAACTCATTTTAAATCAACTGTGAAACAGTATAAATGATTTTTAATCCTCATTCAAAGTAGAAATCATTTTAAATGTCTGTTACAAAGTAATTATGCATTTTTGATTTTCTGTCTGAAATGAGAAGTAGTGATGTCGGTCAAAAGTCAAAGACAAGTTTATCGGAACGAACTGTTGTGTTTTTAAACCCCTCAGACAGAAACAAGCAAGCTGGCTCCTATATGTCTCTGTCTGTTCTATAACATTTCTGTACGCAGAACACGTTCCACTACCAGTGTACCGAGAGGCTGAGCTGCGCTTTAAAGGAGCATGTTGTTCTGGTCTACAGACATACATCCATCCATCCATTTTCTCTCCATTTAAACTCCTTCATTTCCCATCTTTAAACTTCTATCTTGCCAGTAATTAATCCAGATATCTTCAGAAATGTCTGTTGTTTTCAATAAAACAATAAAAAGCTTAGAAAACAGTACAGATGGAGTATTCAGTTATAATACAGATGTATTGTGACCAAAGCAGAAATGTTCTTAAATAAAAACCAGGACTCGGAAGAATGAACAGCACAATGAACAAAATACACACACACACTGTCCTGCTAGAATAATTTGTGTTATTTATTATTCCGCCACAGATACAGCAAAAAGCCAAGCTTCAACATTACACACAAAGGTACAATCACACGCATTGATGTAGAAAGGAGCCCTCACCGTAACACGTAGACCGGAGAGCCGCACAGTCCAAGTGGAGCAGCACACCAACACAACACCGGACGTCTGGATCAAAGACTCATGGTTGACTCTAACTCTGACTGAGCACTCTCTTTCTTTAATACTCTTCCCCTTTTCACATCGCATGAGAGCATCTCCCGGTGAACAAAACATGCCCACATGGACTAAAAACTGTGAGAAACCTCGAGATAGCGTGAAAAACTGTGAGAAACTTCGAAATAGCGTGAGAAACCTCGAGATAGCGTGAAAAACTGTGAGAAACTTTGAGATAGCGTGCGTGGGGCGCGGGCCAAGCCTCCTCCTCAGGCCTCTCGGGTGACTCACAATAACATGTACCAAAAACTCTTTATATCACAGGTTAAATAGTCAGAAAAACAACATTTTATTAAACTCTCAACTCACCATATCTTTTGAAATAAAACAGCAGAAAACACAGTAATTTAAACAGGAATGGGTAGAAGATCAAATGAAATATATTTCCTAAAAATTAAATGAAGAGAAAAAAACAGAAGCAGTACAGGAGTGGGAGTGATTCTGAACAGGAGCAGGAGTCATGTTACCAGGAGTGGGTCAGGACAGGATTTTTTTTTTTACTCTGGACCAGGATTGGGACAGGACAGGATTTTTTCTGTGGGGACAGGAGTGAAAATCCACTCCCGTGTCATCCTCTACGTCCACAACGGTCGCTGAGCGGACCAGAACCGAGTTGACGACGATGACGATGTCGAACTTTACTCCGTGATAATCAGTAGCCGATTTACTGCAGGTAAATCAACGTTCTCAATAATGTTAGCTTGTGTTTACCTCGGTTACAAAACAACAGAGATTTTATTTTATTTTTCCTATGAAGAGAAGCTGTCCTCCCACCAGGCGGGCCGGTTCTGAACGAGCCTCGGCCCAGGTGCAGTGTGTAGATTAACATATTCTGTATATATTCATAAATTAAACGGATTCTTTCATTTTTCTGGACTGTATAATGTCGTGCATTGAATAGTTAAAAATGTAACGTGAGACGTTAATTATCTTTGACCCATCAAAATGAACGTGGTCATTTATTTTCAGAATCAAAATTTAACATCCCACATTTACATTAATTTGGCAAAAATTGAAAATAACAACAGCTTATTTAGGCTAGTTTTACAAGGAGGAAACAATACGGCGATTGTTTCCCTTGCTTCCAGCTGTACAACAGAAATTTCTAAAAAATATCTGGAATGATTTGCTAGCAGGATAGAAGAATTTTAAAGATGGAAAATGAAGTTTATCTTGAGAGAGATGGGTGAGGGAATTTGTCTGTTACAACCAGAACAACACGCTCCTTTGGACCAGCTTAACCCAACGGTACACTTTGGTTGAGATCGACTCTTTACCTTTGCAGATGATAGTTTCAGCGTTGGTGTTGTAGATGAACAGATGCTCAGATATATTCATCAATTAACGCGGATTCCTCATTTTTCTGAACTGAATAAAACGTGCATTGAATTTAATGAAATGCAAACGTGAGACGTCATTTATATTTGACCCATCAAAATGAATGCGGTCATTTATTTACAGAATCAAAGTTTAACATCAAACATTTACATTAATTTGGCAAATTATGAAAATAACAACATAAGCAATCAATCAGGAAAAATCATACGGCCATGATTTTTCCATTGCTTCACCACAGACATTTATGAAAACTGTACAATTATGATCTTTTACCCACACGGATGTGGATGAGCACTTTACACAGACATTTCTAAATATCTGGAAGAATTTCTACTTGAGAGAAAAGTTTCAAGATGGGAAAGAAGTTAAAGAAGAGTAAAAGATGGGGTTTGAGGGAGTGTGTTAACAGAACGGCACTCTCTGGGCTTTCTTCAGCTTTTCTTACGGTACACTTCGGTGGTGAAATCGACTCTTTTACCTGGAGATGTCTCAGGCGAGATTCCGTTTAACGCACCCTTCAGCGTCTCCGTAGGATGCTGTTACTCCTCCGGAGTAGCGGCGAGACTGTCCGACACAAGCTCACCTCAGTGGAAAATGTTATAATCCCATGACCCTCGGAAGAGCTCTGTTGTCATGTCAGGATCTTCCCGTCTCCCAGAACTGGGCTTCTCCGCACAGAACTGGACAGAACTGAACTCCACCGAACCGAGTGGAACCCTCACAGCACTCCAGCAGAACTGAGTAGTTTACAGATCTGAGTAGACCAGGAAGTACCGACATTTTAAAGAGCTGTTTTCCGGTCCATCTGGGAGTATTCCCATTGGCCAGAACCGACCAGACGGGGTGTGTTTTGTGACGTAAAAGGTTAGAATGCAGCAAGAATTGTTATGGAAAGATCAGAAATGTTCTCACAGACAGAGAGAGTTTTGTTTTGGCGCGTTTCAGAAACAGGTGCCAAAACCTCTATATTTATGTCTGAGAGGATTCTAAAAACATGACAGTTCGTTCCAACAACTTGTTTTGCGTTTGACTCCAACCTTGGACCAACTTACACTTGCTCATTCAAAGGCAGAAATCAGAAAATGCATAAAAATCTGTAACAGACCTCAACATGAATTCTAACTTTGCATGAGAAAAAATCATTACACAGTTAATAAAATTGATTAGTTCACTGCAACATCTAAAATGGTTTGAACTAAGACACTTTGATTATCAACATTTGTAAAATAGTAATGATAATAAAAAGAGAGTGTTCTTTTCACTTGAATCTTCAAGAAAGAAAGTCTCAGGATGGGTGAACCTGTATTTCTGGATTCAAATCAATAAAATGACAGTTCCTGTCCCACAAGGTTCTTAAGGTCAAGGGTTTTGACCTTAGGCTTAGTCGTGACACCAGATTAAGTTCACTACAGTGTAGAGCTTTCCTTTCAACTCTTCCAGCTTCTCCGTAAGAACAGCTAAACCTCAGGAGTCGTGAGATCATCCAGAACAGACATTTCATAATTCCCCTGATCTTCTCTCGTTCAGCTTATTTTTCTTCCTCCAGCATCCTGAATTCCAGCCTTCTGAACTCTGGAACCCTCTCAGAACTGCTGTGAACTAGGAAGTGTTGCACCTTTTAAAAAGGGTCACTTCCGGTTCATTTGAGGACTTTCTGATTGGTCGATGGACCAACAGAGGTGTGTTTATGTGATGTAAGGTGTTATTAAAAAGTCAAGGAAAAAGATTAGATTGTTTAAGAACAGACAGAAGATATTATGAAGAACTCAGACTTCGTGGAGTCAATTCTCTAGTCTCTTGCTGTAAAAGTTAAACATGACATTTCTTTTCAGTAAACTTGCAGTTGACCGAAACTTGACCTTTGACCAACTTACACAACTTGCTCATTGAAGACAGAAAATCAGACAATGCATCATTAACCTGATTTCTACTTTGAATGAGGATAAAAATCACTAATACTGTTTCACAGTTGATTTAAAAATGAGTAGTTCACTTCAACATTTAAAAATGGTTTGAACTAAAACACACTTTGATTATCAAACATTTGTAAAATAGTAATGATAATAGAAAAAGAGAGTGTTCTTTCAATTGATCAGTGCAGGACACTAAGAAAGTCTTCTGGATGGACTTAATTTTGTGTTTCTGGACTCAAATCAATGAAATACAGTTCTTGTTCCAGGAAGGCCCCTCAAGGCCAGATTTGACCTGAGGCCTAGTTCACTACAAGTGCAAGAAGACGTTGAAGAGAGAAATGTCATGTTGGATGAACTATTCATTTACTACATCCATTGGATATTTTAAGCTGCATTAAGCAAATGAGTGACTGCCTGTTCAATCCAGAAAAAGAACATGTCGCCAGTATCCAGGATGAAATCAGAGAGCAGAGTCCAGTTCATATAGTTTACAGTTCAGTTAATGTGTTTTTAATAGTGTGTTCAGTTTAATTATCAGTGTTTGTGTGACGTACAGTTTGTGATGTTGAATAAATAAATTAAAATTAAACCTGATGACTTCATTTTCAACTTTAATAACATGAAACGTTCTATTTCGTATAGGCTTCGCCCTTTAAGGCTATCGCTAGTGGGTTTATCCCTTCGTGCGCAGCACATCACTGAAAACTTTAGTCCGCGCCCACCAGCTGTGTGGGCCCCACCCTCGGGCCTTATAAATTACGGTGAGACCGGGCAATCGGCTCCCATTTTTTACTTCAGCCAGCTAGCTAGCACCGTCAGAAGAACGAAGAAAAAAAAGATGTCCAGCTTTGACCGGCCACGCTGACCTCCTGCCGTCCCTGTGAGCTCTTCCCCCCCGAGGAGAAGCAGAGATGAGCAGCCTTGTTCAAGGTAAGTGCTGAGGAGTGTTTTTCCGTGGCAGGCCGCTACTCGCTGGACGACGCCATTGCCTTTTCTAACGTTTTTTTTGCGCCGTGGATCGGATAATTCCCTCGAAAAAGGTGATGCAGGCAACAACTCCACTGAGTGTTTTTCCGTGGCGGGACGCTACGCGCTGGATGACGCCACCGCCTTTCTTTGACGCTGAGTCGCGCAGTGAATCGAATGATTCCACTGAAAAAGGCGATGCTGGCAACAACCTCGCTGCCACTTCCCTCCTGGAGAGCGTAGTGATGGAAGAAGAGCGGCCGAGTGAATGCTCAGCCACCTCGGGTCTTCCCACGTCGGCGACCACACCGCTCCCAGCCGTTGGCGCCCTCTCTCTAAGCTGCCCGACATAATCCAGGAGGCTGCCATCACAAAGGGACTTTCCATCCCTCGTCTCCTTCCGCCCCTATCAGATGATCTGGCAGGAAAGTTTGGCTCCGCCCCGGCTCGTCGCCCTGACCCCATCTGGCCCCGTTTTCCAGCAGTGACATCCTACTTGAACGAGGCTGCAGCTGGGCCCGGCAAGCTGAAGACACCCGTCTTCACCTTCGCCTCCATCTCCAGAGTGGTCCTCCGCCGGCCCCCTTCACAAGGGAACAACTCCTTGAGGGGAATGTGCATGTTTTTTAATGATGTATGTTTTGAAATAAAACGGAAACATCTCTGTAAGTAAAGTTTCATCTTATTTCAGCCTGATTGTCAGATCAAATGATCTCACAGCTGCCTCTCTTCACACATTCCCCACACAGAATGAGTCGGAAACCTCTAAACAGCATTTTAAAAGGCACCGCAGTTAGGTAAATGTCACAAAACACTCAGAGTCAGAGTCAGAGTCAGAGTTTCTTTATTGTCATTCGCACCTCATGTGGTACATGTGGTGGAGCGAAATTATGTACACAGGGTCCCAGTTACATCCAACAATAAAATGTATAAGAAAAACAGTAATAACATCTAAGATATGAACTAAGAAAAACATCAACTAAATATACACTAAGCACTCATAACATAAAACATTGAACATCAGCACAAACATGAACATGAGTCTGTGAGCAGATGTGCACGTATGAACACATCAACATTGAAACAGATCAGCAGCAACATGAAACAGATCAGCAGCAACATGATATGGTTTTACACAGTGATTATTCTAGTTAGAGATTCATGAGTCTAACAGCCTCAGGGTAGAAGCTGTTCCTCAGTCTAGTGGTTCTACACTTAATGCTCCTTAACCTCCTTCCTGAGGGGAGTGGGGCAAAAAGTGTGTGTGCTGGGTGGGTGGGGTCCTTCATGATGCAGGTAGCCCTCTTCCTGCATCTGGAGGTGTAGATGTCTGTGATGGTGGGGAGACTGACTCCAACAGATTTCTGTGCAGCCTTCACCACTCTCTGCAAAGCTTTTCTTTCTGCAGCTGTGCAGCCTCCATGCCACACATTGATGCTCGAGCACAGGATGCTCTCCACTGCACACCTGTAGAAGGAGGTGAGGACTGAGCTTCCCAGACCAGCTCGCCTCAGCCGTCGGAGGAAGTAGAGTCTCTGATGAGCTTTCTTGATCAGGCTGGTGGTGTTGTTGCTCCAGCTGAGGTTGTCATTCATGTGTACACCCAAGTACTTGTAGCTGGAGACCACTTCCACCGCAGATCCTCTTATGTTCAGGGGGGTGTAGGTGTTTTTGTTCCTTCTGAAGTCCACAATCATCTCCTTTGTCTTCTTCACATTGATGTGAAGGTTATTCTCTCTGCACCAGCTCTCCAGGTGTTCCACCTCCTGCCTGTAGCTGGACTCATCATTGTTTGTGATGCATCCCACCACCGCTGTATCATCTGCAAACTTTACAATGTGACAGCCTGGATGGGTAGCTGCACAATCATATGTGAGCAGAGTAAACAGGAGGGGGCTCAACACACATCCCTGAGGAGAGCCAGTGCTGAGGGTTATGGTGGAGGAGGAGAGGTTGTGGATCCTCACTAACTGTGGTCTGTTTGTTAAAAAGTCTAGTACCCAGTTGCAGATGGAGGGGCTTAGTCCTAGTGTGGATAGTTTGTCCATCAGGGTTTGGGGGATCATGGTGTTGAAGGCGGATGTGAAGTCCACAAAGAGCATACGGACGTAAGAGTTTTTCTGCTCCAGGTGGTTGAGTGCAGTGTGGACCACAGAGGAGTGCAGTGTGGACCACAAAACACTCGTCTGCCACATCAACTAAAATTATGTTTTTTTCAGCAGACCGAGTCCGGTAAAATCCCTCGCTCTCAGCCAGAGCCCGTTTTATTTTCTGCTGTTTTTACCCACTCTCCGCGCAGCGGGAGTAAACGACTTTCTGACTGGAATACTGCTCAATTACGACAGGGTCTTGATTCTGGGAGACTTTAATGTGCACGTTTGCTGTCCTGACAAGCCTTTGGTGCAGGAGTTTCTAAATCTGATACAATCTCTCAACCTTGTGCAAAATGTTGTTGGTCCAACTCATCAACAGGGCCATACACTTGATTTAGTTCTGTCTCATGGTTTATCTGTGGTTAATCTGGAAATTGGGGATGCTATTTTTTCAGATCACAAACCCATTTCATTCCAAACCTCTGTTATTCATGAGTCTAAATCCCCCGCGCCAGCCAAGAGTTGCCGGATATTTAACTCTTCAACCGCTGCTCTTTTTTCCTCTGCATTCATTACTGATGCTGCTTCAGTCCCTGAAACCTCTGCCTGTATTAGTACACAGGAGCTGCTCAGTAGGCATGATGCAACCTGCTCTAAGATTTTAGACCTCGTGGCCCCACTAAAAATCAGGCGACCAAAGCGAGCACCACACCCCTGGCTGAACGCGACTACTCGAGCGGCCAAACCTCTATGCAGGAGAGCTGAACACAAGTGGAAAAAGGACAAATTGCAGGTTTCTTTTATTATGTTAAAAACATGTTTGAAAGACTATCAGAGCATCGTTAAATCTGAAAAGAACAAATACTTCTCCCAAATCATTGCTTCAAACAGTCATAATCCCCATTTTCTTTTTAATACCGTTAAATTCCATTTTAAACCTGCCTCGGTCTGCCAGCATGGAGGCCTCTGTTGACATCTGCAACAACTTTACCAGATACTTTGCTGATAAAGTAGAGTTGATTAGGTCATCCATCCCCCAGTCCACAACTGATCTCTCTGTCTTTGTCCCTTGCTCAGCTGTCTTAAAAAGTTTGAACCCATTTCACTCCCATTTCTGAACAAAGTCGTTGGTCAGATGAAACCCTTCGGTTCCCCTGCTGACCCCATTCCTGCATCGTTTTTCAAACAAGTTCTACCCACAATTGGACCCTCTGTTCTTACTATTATAAATAGTAGTATTGTGACAAGTGTGGTTCCCGATGTTTTCAAACATGCAGTAGTTCATCCGTTAATTAAGAAACCTGGACTTGACCTTTCGACTTGCTCAAATTTCAGACCAATCTCAAAACTTCCCTTCCTGTCCAAAATCCTGGAGAAAATCATTTTCATTCAATTAAACAAGTTTTTGAATGAGAACAGAATCTTTGAAATTTTTCAATCTGGTTTTAAGCAACTCCACAGCACTGAAACAGCATTAGTAAGGGTTTGTAATGACATTATGATCTCAAACGATTCTGGTCAATTTGTGGTACTTGTGCTCCTGGACCTTACTGCTGCTTTTGATACTGTTGACCACAGTATCCTTATATCATGGCTGGAACAGTGGGTTGGGATCACAGGTGCTGCATTAGAATGGTTCCGCTCATACCTGAGTGGCAGGAGCTTCTGTGTCAAGGTTGGTAACAATGTATCCGCCTCATTACCTCTTTCATGTGGGGTCCCACGGGGTTTGATTCTTGGACCCCTTCTGTTCTCACTTTATTTGCTCCCACTGGGGTCCATCCTGAGGAAACATGGTATTTCATTCCATTGCTATGCTGATGACTACCAGATCTACCTGCCTGTGAAACCAGCAAGTGTTTGCTCCATTCACCCTCTGTTAAAATGTCTGGATGACATTAAGGCCTGGATGGCTTCAAATTTCTTAAGTTTTAACAATGACAAAACTGAAGTCATTGTCTTTAGCCCTAGCTCAACTGCCACCACTGATTCTGTCAACCTGGACTCTCTTCTGCCATATCTGAAGCAGTCTGGTAAAAATCTCGGGATGGTTTTAGACTCTGACTTCAAGTTTGACAAACAAATCAACTCTGTTCTGCAGAAAAGCTTCTTCCAACTCAGACAGGTAGCTAAACTCAAGCCAGTGTTGTCCAGACCCGACCTTGAGAAACTAGTCCACGCCTTTGTCACGACCCCATTGGACTATTGCAAGGCACTGTATGCTGGGATCAGCCAGGCATCCATCTCACGTCTTCAGCTCGTCCAGAATGCTGCTGCTTGGCTTTTAACCGGAACTCGTAGGTCTGAACATATTACACCAGTTCTGTCCTCCCTTCAGTGGCGCCCTGTTCGTATGATGATTGTTTTTAAAATTCTTCTGTTGACCTTCAAATGCCTAAATGGCCTTGCACCCCTTTACCTCTCTGAGCTTCTGGAACCTTATGTTCCCTCTCGGGCCCTGAGATCATCCGATCAGCTGCTTTTGGCTGTTACAAAAACAAGACTGAAGCTCAGAGGAGATCGGGCTTTTTCAGTCATGGGCCCCAAACTCTGGAACAACCTGCCCCCCAACATCAGGCAGGCCACCTCCCTTCCTCACTTCAAATCTCTGCTTAAAACACATTTGTTCTCGCAGGCTTTTCATACAGTGTAAATTGATTTAGTGTTTTTTAATCTGTGACCCTATGTTTTAAATGCTTTTTATTAATTCTTCAGTTATTATTATTATTATTATTATTACTAATAACCTCATTCTGTTATTGTATATATATGTTTATATATTTTTCTCTTTAATTTACTCATTGATTGTTGCTGTTGTTAAGCAGTTTGATAACAGGTTCTGTTTTAAATGTGCTCTATAAATAAAGTTGACTTGACTATATTCTTTATGTATTTTATATCCTGTATGTATTTTATATTCTTTATGTAATTTATTCCTGTTGATCTTTGCACTGTGCTTGTTTGTTTTAACGCAATCTTTCTGATATGTTTCTTACTGTAAAGTGTCCTTGGGTGTCCTGAAAGGCACTTTTTAAATAAAATTATTATTATTATTATTATTACTCCTTTTTTCTCCTTTAGTGGTAATGATACATGTAACAAATGTAGTCTTATGGTAGCTTTGGAGGAAAGGCTGTCTGAACTGGAAGCTCTGCTCCGCGCTGTAGAAAAACCTGTAGCTAGCCATGTCCCCTTAGACAGCGCGGAACCACAGAGGCTAGCTCCCATTAGCGGTCCTCCAGCAGACCCCAAGCAGCCGGGACCCCAGGCAGTTTGGGTGACGGTCCGGAGCAAGCGTAAGGCTAAGCCCCCAGTTCACCACCGACCCGTTCACGTTTCTAATCGATTTTTCTCGCTCAGTGACACACCCGCTGAGAAGCAGACTGTGGTTACTGGCAGCTCCATAGTCCGAAACGTGGCTTTAGGGACTCCAGCGGCCATAATCAAATGCATTCTGGGGGCCAGAGCGGGCGACATAGAATCATATCTGAAACTGCTGACTAAGGATAAGGCTAAATACAGTAAGATTGTTATTCACGTCAGCGGTAATGACACCCGGTTACGCCAATCGGAGGTCACTAAAATTAATGTTGCTTCGGTGTGTGACTTTGCTAAAACCATGTCGGACTCCGTAGTTTTCTCCGGCCCCCTCCCCCACCTGACCAGCGATGACATGTTTAGCCGTATGTCGTCATTTAACCGCTGGGTGTCCAGGTGGTGTTCTGACAACGACGTGGGCTACATAGATAACTGGAGTTCTTTCTGGGGAAAACCTGGTCTCATGTGGAGGGATGGCATCCATCCCACTTTGGATGGAGCTGCTCTTCTTTCTAGAAATATGGCTGATTTTGTTTATCCCCCAAATTATTGACAACCCAGGGTCCAGTCCAGGAAGCAGAGTTGTAGTCCTCCACACCTCTCTGCTGCTTCTCCTCTGTTACCCACCCTGCCAAATCAGTTATTAGTTATCATGCTTTTGAATCGCTGTCCCTCAGTCTTTCTCATCCAAAATGGAAATCAGAAAAGCCACTTTTTCTAGTTGTTATATATCGTCCACCAGGCGCCTACTGTTTTTGTCTGAATTCTCAGAATTCTTAACTGACTTACTATTAAATACTGATAAAATCATCATAATGGGTGATTTTAATATTCATGTGGATGTTGAGAGTGATAGCTTAAGCATAGCCTTTAATAATTTAATAGACTCATTTGGTTTTACCCAAAATGTCCGCACATCTACTCATTCTTATCATCACACTCTTGATTTAGTTCTGACTTATGGTATAGAGATTAGGTATTTGGTAATAGTTCCTCAAAATCCTATTCTGTCCGACCATTTTTTAATAACCTTTGAGTTTGAGTTTACATTAAATGACTACACAGTCACTGAGAGAAAATTTCATCTCAGCAGGTGCTTATCAGAAAATGCTGTAACCAAATTTAAACAATCTCTTCCATCAATGTTTTCCTCTGTCTTGCAGAGTAATGCATCAGAGAACAGTGACTTAGATCGTCTAGTTGATCATCTTACAACTTAAATGCAAACTTAACTTGATAAAATTGCTCCACTGAAAAAGAAAGTAATCAATCAGAGGAAACTGGCTCCTTGGTTCAATTCTGAGTTACGTACTTTAAAGCAGGCATCTAGAAACCAGGAGAGAAAATGGTGCTGTACTAATGTTGAAGAATTTTATTTAACTTGGAAAGATAGTCTGCTAACATATAAAAAAGCTCTCCATAAAGCTAGAACTTTATATTACTCATCTTTAATAGAGGAGAATAAAAATAACCCTAGGTTTATGTTTAGTACTATTGCTAGACTAATTAAAAGTCCCATTTCTGTTGAACCATGTATCCCTACAACTATAAGTAGTGATGACTTCATGAGATTCTTTATAAATAAAATTATTTTAATTAAAGAGAAAATTCAAACCATCTTTCCTTCTACTATTTCTAGTCCCCTGTCAAATGAGGCAACTTTAAAAATTTCACTAGAGCCTGTTTTATGTTTGGACAGTTTTTGTCCTGTTGAGCTCTCTGAATTGTCAAAACTAATAACCTCATCCAAACCATCCACATGTCTGCTAGATCCCATCCCAACCAGACTGTTTAAAGAGGTATTTCCCCTAATTAATGTCCACATTTTATGTTATGTACCACAGCGCTTTAAGGTTGCTGTAATTAAACCTTTACTTAAGAAGTCTGATCTTGATTCAGAAATTCTGGTCAACTATAGACCTATATCTAACCTAACTTTCATCTCAAAAATTCTAGAGAAAATAGTTGCATGTCAGTTGCGTGAACATCTACAAAGAAATAATCTGTTTGAAGAGTTTCAGTCAGGGTTTAGAGCTCATCATAGCACAGAAACAGCACTATTAAAAGTAACTAATGATATTCTCATGGCCTCAGACAATGGACTTGTGTCTATACTGGTCCTGTTAGACCTCAGAGCTGCATTTGATACGATTGATCACAATATTTTACTACAGAGGCTTGAATATGATATTGGGATTATAGGAACAGCTCTAAAATGGTTTAAATCATATCTATCTGATAGATTCCAGTTTGTAAATGTAAATAATAAATCTTCTTCATACACCAAAGTTAGTCATGGAGTTCCTCAGGGCTCAGTGCTTGGGCCAATACTCTTTACTTTGTATATGCTTCCATTAGGTAAAATTATTAAACAGCATGGGATAAATTTTCATTGTTATGCTGATGACACACAATTATATTTGTCCATTAAACCCAATGAATCCAATCAGCTACTTAGACTACAAGCATGTCTTGAAGACATAAAAACCTGGATGACCTTTAATTTTCTTCTTTTGAACACAGACAAGACTGAGGTTTTGGTTTTTGGACCTGAGCACCTTAGGAATTAATTTTTCAGTCTTTCTCCCTCCTTAGATGGCATTAATATGTCCTCCAGCTCTAATGTTAAAAATCTTGGTGCTATTTTTGATCAGGACTTGTCTTTTATCCCCCACATTAAAGACGTTACTAGAACTGCCTTTATTCACCTGCGTAATATTGCTAAAATTAGAAACATCTTATCTAAAAATGATGCAGAAAAACTGGTCCATGCATTTGTCACGTCTATACTGGACTGTTGCAATGGTTTATTATCTGGATGTCCAAATACTTCCTTAAAACGTCTTCAGTTGATCCAAAATGCTGCTGCCAGAATCTTAACTGGAGTTAGTAGGAGAGATCATATTTCTCCAGTTTTAGTTTCTCTCCATTGGCTCCCTGTCAAATCCAGAATAGAATTCAAAATCTTACTTCTAACATATAAAGCTCTCAACAACCTGGCTCCATCTTATATTACAGATCTTATTGTTCCATATTTTCCTAACAGAGCACTTCGTTCTCAGACTGCAGGCTTACTTGTGGTTCTTAGAATTTACAAAAGCAGAATGGGAGGCAGATCTTTCAGTTATCAGGCTCCTCTCTTGTGGAACCAACTTCCAATCCCTGTCCGTGAGGCTGACACATTATCCAGTTTTAAAAGTAGGCTTAAGACTTTCCTTTTTGCTAAATCCTGTAGTTAGGGTTGGCTTGGGTTTCCTGAGCTGTCCCTTAGTTATTCTGCTATAGGCTTAGACTGCTGGAGGACAAACTGATCACAATTTTCACTCTGCTACTGTCTTTACTCACTCTGCTCAACCTGTTTTGTATTTGTAATTATTTTTTCTATCCTTAACATGTTTTTTTTATCTTTCATATACAACCTAGACCTTCCATTCTATGTTCGTCTGTCTCTCCTTCCTGTCCTCTCAACCAGCCGGTCAAAGCAGATGGCCGCTTGTCCTGAGCCTGGTTCTGCTGGAGGTTTCTTCCTTTTTAAAAAGGGAGTTTTTCCTTTCCACTGTTGCCACTGTGCTTGCTCAGGATGGGAGACTGCAACGAAGCCAAGATTCAACTTGTCTGCTGGATTCCTTAGATAGAGAACTTTACTAATTGGCTTTTATGTATGTGAATGTTCCTGTAAAGTGCCCTGAGACAACTTTGTTGTGATTTGGCGCTATATAAATAAACTGAATTGAATTGAATTGAATTGAATTGAATTGAATTGAATTGAATTGAGTGTGACCAGATTGGGCGGTTTACTGCCAATTGGGCGGTTTTCATTCTGATTTTGCTGGGAACTCTGGGAAGATTTTGTTGGATTGTTGCATTTTACCTCTTGTCAGATTTTTGGATTGGAAAACCTTTACTATCTGGCAACACTGAAAGATGGGCCTCCCACAAGATTTGGTGCGTATGATTCAGGGCACATGAGCCGCTTCCACCACAGCGCTGTACACATTAAAGTGGACAGTTTTTCAGCGTTGGTGCGCAGAGAAAGGCATGGAGGCCATCTCATGTCCACTAGGTGGCATGCTGTCATTTTTACAGCAACTGATTGACAGAAATTTAGCCTTCAGCACAATTTAAACTTATGCTGCAGCTATTTCTTCCTGTCATGAGTTTTTTCTGTGACAGAACAGTTTTTAACCACCTGCTGATGAAGCAATTTCTGAAAGGTGTACGGAGACACAGACCTGTGTCACGTCCACTAGCTCCACAGTGGGACCTAACGATGGTCCTGTGCGCTCTAATGAAAGCTCCTTTTGAGCGTTTAGGTCAGGTTTCACTTTAATTTCTGTCACTTAAAACAGCCCTGCTGTTGACAACAAAAGAAAAAAATGTAGAAACGTTTCGTCTTTCATCCGAAAGACTTGGTGCTGTATTCAGTTCAGTCTTATAAATAACACCTTCTCAGAGTGGATAAACCAGTTTTGCTGCTGCCAACCAAAACCAGCTGCTCACATGATCAAGAAGGACCATCAGCCTAACGATGGATCATTTACACACTGATGGCTGTTTACTATTCACAAAAGGCTGAGTGATACTAGCAATAACAGCATTGTAAGAAGGGGACAGTTGAACACGGAGGCCTCCACCCCTTCTTTTCACAAAGATGGCCTCCTTTATTCCTCTCTCAAACCATTGTTCCTCTCTATCCAGGATGTGAACATCTTCATCCCTGAAAGAGCGGCCGCTGGCCTGGAGATGAGTGGAGACCACAGAGTCCCGGCCTGATGTTGTTGCTCTTCTGTGCTGGGCCATCCTTTTGGCCTGTGGCCAAAATACATCCATTATCTTTTACCCGCTTCTTCCATTTTTGGGTCACGGGGGGTCGCCGGTGTCCATGACCGGCAGTCACTGTGCAAGGGGCGGGGTACACCCTGGAAGGGTTGCATGTTCATCACAGGGCCACATGGAGACAAACAAGACAAACAATCATTTACTCTCTCACTCACACCTAGGGACAATTTAGAGTTACCAATCAGTCTAACATGCATGTTTTTGGTCTGTGGGAGGAAACCGGAGTACCCAGAGAAAGCCCACGCATGCACGGAGAGAACATGCAAACTCCACCCAGAAAGGCCCCTGGACCGGGATTTGAACCAGGGACCTGCTCGCTGAGAAGGCAGCAGCTCTACCAGTTGCACCACCATGCTGCCCTTAGTTATTAAAAAAATTAATTTGTCACAGGTGGTCCTTTGTTCAGAACAGAATAACTTGAAATTTAGTTTTTCGGCCATTAAAATGGTTCTTTTGTACTATTATGTTGGTATTAATTTATATGCAGACATAATATGGTGATTGTGAGTGTAAAATTGTATGTGTGTGTTGAAGTAACATTGTCCTTAATGTTCATGTGTTTCAGTGGTTCCTGCCTCTGTTTAGAGCCGATTAAAAGAAGAAGCTCCTCAAGACTGAAGACCTGATGTGGACCAGCAGGACCCAGAGCCTCTTATCATAGAGTGGAAGAAAAGACCCTTAGACCAGTCTGGTGGGAGACCAACTCATTATGGAAGAGACCAAAATCAGGTTTTTGGTCACTACAGTTTCTTTAAAGAGTGAGGAGGATAAAAAACAACTTACCAAGAACCCAGATTTAAAGACTCACAAAGGCAGTTCCACCTCTTCAAAGACTGACGTTACTGAGGACGATGAAGAGGATGGTGAAATGACCAATCCTGACTCTCTGCTGAAGAACTCATCAGACTCTGAATCAGAACGTGAAGACAGTATGAAAGACTGGAAGGAGAGCAGGGCTCCTGAATCAGAGGTAAAAACTGTCAACAAATCTTTGAACTGCTCTGAGTGTGGTAAGCAGTATGTCAGTAACCGGACTCTTCAAAGACACATGACAAGTCATTCAGGAGTGAAGTCTTCAAGCTGTCTGCTTAATAAGAAATGTGTTGGAGAGAAGAAAAATGTAGAGTCACGCAGGAAAGTCCAGGCAAGGCCAACATCAATGAGCTGTGATGACTGTGGTAAAAAATTTCCTTCCAAATCACATTTAAACAGACACATGAGAGTCCACACAGGAGACAAGCCGTTTCCTTGTGAACTTTGTGGACAAAGGTTTAATCGGAAGTCAACTATAAACTCACACATGAGAGTCCACACAGGAGACAAGCCATTTCCTTGTGAACTTTGTGGGCAAAGGTTTAGTCAGAAGACAAATTTAGATACACACATGAGAGTCCACACGGGACACAAGCCGTTTCCTTGTGAACTTTGTGGACAAAGATTTAGTCTGAAG
>NW_023618645.1:37144-40935 GCF_014905685.2 Nematolebias whitei
ACAAGCCGTTTCCTTGTGAACTTTGTGGACAAAGATTTAGTCTGAAGACAAATTTAGACACACACATGAGAGTCCACACAGGAGACAAGCCGTTTCCTTGTGAACTTTGTGGACAAAGATTTAGGCTGAAGACACATTTAAACGGTCACATGAGAGTCCACACAGGAGACAAGCCGTTTCCTTGTGAACTTTGTGGACAAAGATTTAGTTGGAAGACAAATTTAGACAGACACGTGAGAGTCCACACAGGAGACAAGCCGTTTCCTTGTGAACTTTGTGGACAAAGATTTAGTCTGAAGACAAATTTAGACACACACATGAGAGTCCACACAGGAGACAAGCCGTTTCCTTGTGAACTTTGTGGACAAAGGTTTAGTCAGACGTCACATTTAAACAGTCACATGAGAGTTCACACAGGAGAAAAGCCGTTTCCTTGTGAACTTTGTGGACAAAGATTTAGTCGGAAGACAAATTTAAATTCACACATTAGAGTCCACACAGGAGTGAAAACTTTCTAACTGTAGGGTTCTAAGGGGCTAGGTTTTAGCTGCCCTTGACTACAATATATTTAAATAACGGGTTCTCTCTTTTTCGATTTAAATTATAGCCATGTGACCGAGGTAACTGTGCATAGGTTGTTTAATCAGTGACATGAGACGTTAATTTTCTTTGACCCATCAGAATAAATGTGGTCATTTATTGAACAGAATCAAAATTTAACATCAAAACATTGTACACTTGATTAGCTGATCTGGTTCTGATTAATAAAACTTGGCACGTTTTACTTAATAAAAACAACAGACATTTCTGAAGGCCTCTAGATTAATTACTGGCAAAATAGAAGAGTTTAAAGATGGGAAATGAAGGAGTTTAAATGGAGAGAAAAGATGGATGAGGCAAAGTGTGTTGACTAGGAATGGCACCCTTCATCCGACCTCAGCTCAGCCCCGGTACACTAAGTGCGTCACGACTCGTTACCTTCGCAGTAGATGGACTCGACACCGGAGCTGATTATTTAAACGCTACCTTTCAGCGTCTCCGGTAAGGATGGCTGAGAATCGTCTGAAGTAGTGACGGTACTCCGTTCAACAAACACGCTCATCTCCCGGTTGGATACACAGCAAGCTGTGAGTCCGTAGGAGGTTCCACTCAGATGTGGAAGGATCCATCACAGGCTCCGAAGACTAAGTTCAAGACTAGACTTCATCAGAGACCCGCTTGAGGAGCTCAGGAGACTTGACAGACTGACTGACAGTCCCAGTTGACCAGTTGACCTGAGTAGTTCCAGGAAGTGTGGACTCTTAAAGAGTTCTCACTTCCGGTCACCTCAGGACTTCCTGATTGGTTGAAGCAACCAACAGGGGGTGGTTCTAGTCATGTCAGAGGGTCATTACAAGTCAAGAAAACAGCAGGAATGTTTTAGAAACGTCCCGTACAGACAGGAGACATGTTATGGTGAAGTGGGAGGAAGAGAGGCCAGTAGCTTCTTGTTTACCGTCTGCTAGGTTTAAAAACACGACACTTCGTTCTAATAACTTCTTTCTGACTTTCGACCGACATCACTACTTCTCATTTAGACAGAAGATCAAAATGCATAATTACTTTGTAAAATAGACATTTAACTTGATTTCTAATTTAAATGAGCATTAAAAAAAATCATTAATACTGTTTCACAGTTGATTTAAAATGAGTGGTTCACTTCAACATTTAGAAATGGTATGAACTAAAAACACTTTTGATTTATCAAGATATTGTAAAATAGTAATGATAATATAGAAGAAGAGTGTTCTTTCAATTGATTACTTCAGGATACAATTAGACAGTCTCTGGATGAGCTAATTTGTATTTCTGGATTCAAATCAATGAAATAACAGTTCCTGTCCCATGAAGGTCCTCAGAGACAGGTTTTGGTCAGAGGCCGAGTTCACTACATAACAGAAAATATTAAAATAACTATTATACGCCATGAGATGCAACTGGTATCTTATCTCCCAAATAAAATTTGTTAAAGATATTCTGTGCAAAATTTTCAACATGTTTCTAATCTATGATTTGCTCCTAGTTTCTTAAAAATGTCTTTAAAAACAAACTAATTAAGCCTTAGATCATGATTTGGACTATAGATGTTGGTTCTAAAATACTGGTTCAGTGGTTGTGCAATATGTGGAGAGAACCAACCAACCAATCAAATTACTTGTTTTTTCAAACAGTCAGACCCCATGAAATGTTATTTGTGTTAATTCCTGAGAGAATTGTGATTTAATCTGTTAGTTACTTGGTTGATTAACCGGTCTCATGCAGATGAACTAGTAGTGATGTAGGGATAGCTTTCACTGTAACATATTACTAATCAATTATTCTTAAAGCTAGTTCAAGCACAAAGAATATTAATTGTTCAATTACAACGGATTCTTTCTTTTTCGAGTTAAATTTCTTCCATGTGACCAAGATAACTTGTGGAGTGGAGTGGTAATTAGTGACATGAGATGCCATTTTATCTTTGACCCATCAGAATAAATGCGGTCATTTATTTAACAGAATCAAAATTTAACATCAAACATGTACACATTGATTTGCTGATCTGTTTCTGATTAATAAACTTGGCACGATTTACTAAACAAGACAACCGAAGATTACTGATTGAGACTGATTCATCTATGAAGGCATCTAGCTTGATTTACTGGCGAATAGAAGTTTAAAGAGAAGGAATAGATTTAAAGAGGAGGTTTAGATGGATGAAAGTTATGTGTTGAACCAGAAAATGGCACCCTTCCTCCGAATCTAGCTCAACCCTCCAGTACACTTCAGGGCGTCAACGGCTTGTTAGATGGTGGATACATCCACTCCGGAACAGAGGTCCATTGGCACGCTCCCTTTTCAGCGTCTCCGGTCAGAGTGGCTGGGGTCATCAGAAGTCGTGACGAAGTACTCAGTTCAACAGAATAAGCTTCCTTAGAAGTTGAGCATTTAATGCTCGGATTGAGTCACAGCCGAGGCAGGCTGTGACTACGCTGGAATGGACGGACCTTTGGCACATGGTCAAATCCATCAGCTATTTTGTTCAGCTGTAAGACTCCATCAGACTGAGTCTCATCTTCGACTGAAAGCTCCAGGAAGACTGGAAAGGCTCGGAAGACTTGGAAGACTGGAAAAGACGGAATAGTTCCAAGAAGTGTTGCCTTTTAAAGGGTATCCACTTCCTGTCACTTGGTACTTCCTAACTGGTTGAAACAACCAGCAAGGGTGTAGTTTTAGTGATGTCAGAGGGTTATTAGAAGTCAGGAGACAGCAGAAATGTTTTAAGAATGGTTAGTACAGACTGAGAAATATTTTGAAGAAATGAGAGAATGCAAGTGCCAGCCAGTTCTTATTTACTGTCTGAGAGTTTTAAAAACAAGGCACTTCGTTCTCATAATTTGTCTCTGACTTTCACCCTCAAATCCACTACTCCTCATTCAGACAGAAGACTAAATGCAAACTTACTTCGTAAATAGACATTTAACTGTATGATCCAAGTCTAATGAGGTTTAAAAATCATTAATACTGTTTCACAGTTGATTTAAATGAGTGGTTTACTTCAACATTTAGAAATGGTATGAACTAAACACACTTTTAGGGACTTCAGGGATATCTGAGGCAGGCTTGAAACACAAGAGTCAGGGTGGCTTCTGGGTAATACCAGATGGCTAGGCCTCAGACTGACGAAGCCTCTTGGATGAGGGGAGAAACGTTTCTTTTTAACAAAAAAAACGAAGTCCAGATGACATGATTCAACCTTTTTTTGTTGTTAT
>NW_023618645.1:41035-44231 GCF_014905685.2 Nematolebias whitei
CAGATGACATGATTCAACCTTTTTTGTTGTTATATACCTAGATGACTGAGAAAACAAACTTTGTGTTTTTGAAACCATCAGTGAAAAGGCCAGACTTCAGGGGTATCTGAGGCAGGCTTGAAACACAAGAGTCAGGGTGGCTTCTGGGTAATACCAGATGGCTAGGCCTCAGACTGACGAAGCCTCTTGGATGAGGGGCGAAACGTTTCTTTTTAACAAAAAAAACGAAGTCCAGATGACATGATTCAACCTTTTTTGTTGTTATATACCTGGATGACTGAGAAAACAAACTTTGTAAACACACTTTTGATTATCAAGATATTGTAAAATAGTTAATGATAATATAAAAAGAAGAGTGTTCTTTCAATTGATTAATTCAGGATACAATTAAATAGTCTCTTGATGAGATCATTTGTATTTCTGGATTCAAATCAATGAAATAACAGTTCCTGTCCCCTGAAGGTCTTCAGAGACAGATTGATGTCGGAGGTCTAGTTCACTACAAACTAATTGTGTTTTAATGAGACTAACCATATAGTTTTTTATAAATTACTACAATGTCATTCCTGTAAGCTGAATAATGTTTACATCATGTGTTAACATCAAAATATGGATGAAACAATGTCAGAATTGCCCAGGTTGAACTCCAACTTTACTGTAGTATTAGGCTACTTTTATACATGAAGCTAAAATTACCTGACACCATCCTGCACCTAACTCAAGTGGAGTTTGTTTGCTCCCAGTGAGTTGCCACAAACTCAAAAACCAGTACAGGATTTGTCCCATGACCTATTAAAGACCCACAAGAGGTCACACAGAACTAAAGTGTTCAGTTCTCAGGTTTGTTGTTAAATAGTCTGTGAGGTGTGGAGGTTTCTGGTCTGTTAACACGGTTACTGTCCACATCTGTAGGTTGTGTATTCTGAATGCTGTTTATGTTTTTGTCAGGGGAAACATGTATGTGTGTGTGATACTTGATTATATAATGATCCTTATGTGTGAGCCATCTTATCTTATTCTGTGTCATTTGATCTGAATGGTATGTTATTATAATGCTTTGGTATCACTGTTTGTGGAATGATGGTGTCAGTAACAGCTGGCTAGATGCTCATCATTCCCCTTCACTGTAAGGAACCTTGAGGATGTTTTCTTTTGTGAGACTTCTTTATAGTATCTGTCTGAGTTTGGTTCTGTAAACACTAGGACAAGACTAGGATCAGAACCAAGGTAGAGCAAGCATTGGGAGTTTTAGGTACTTGTAATGTGTTGACTTTCTGTATTCTGACTGTTCCTCCAAAGCTTTGTGTTATTAGATTTGATGAAATCTACACCTGATTGAGAATCTTTTTTTTAATGACATCTTTAATTTTTATTGTATTTGAACCTATTCCCTGTATACCACATTAACTAGGGATGCACCGATCCACTTTTTCCCCACTTCCGATACTGATACTTATGTTTTAGTATTTGCCGATGCCGATCTGATACAGAAAACCAGTGCTGAAATAACAAAAATGGCTAAATCATGTCCAGTTGACGATTTAGCCATTTTTGTTGTTGTCTACCTGGATGGTAGAGCTTACAAACCCAGTGCTGAATTAACTTAAAACGTTTGTTTTTTTAAACGCAGACATGAATGTACTGAATTACATATTTATTGAAAACTGTGCACCAGAGCAGCACACTTAAACACACCAAGATCTTCACAAGCTTGGGCAAACATGTAAAAACAACACAACTTTAATTTGTTCAGTCAGTACACTAGAGCGTGACGTCACTCAGAGCACAAAGCATAGAACTAGAGT
This sequence comes from Nematolebias whitei, assembly GCF_014905685.2. NCBI lineage: Eukaryota > Metazoa > Chordata > Actinopteri > Cyprinodontiformes > Rivulidae > Nematolebias > Nematolebias whitei. The sequence continues at coordinate 42,841 of NW_023618645.1, forward strand.
GAACAGATCTGCTGAGTCATGGATCGGTCATATTGTCACCAATTCTGATCCAGAAGTTTTTTTCGATATCTGTACCGATACCGATATTGGTATCGGATTGGTGCATCTCTAAAATTAACCTTTCAAGGTAAATGTTTTCTTTATCTTAACCAGCAGTGTTTCCCCTACCAATATACAAGCGGGGCGCCCTGCCCCGTCAACAGAACCAAGCGCCCCATCTACCGACACCGCCCCCCCAACCACCTGTCAGCACTGACATAACGCTAAACTGGCAGCTCGCAATACAGGTGCACAATTTAAAAAACTAAAGGCAGCCTCTACCCTCATGCTGAACTCACAACCTGACCCCCACCCCCCACCCCCAACTCGAAAACTGTTGGTACAAACAACATGCGGCGAGATGAGAGCCCCACTATGTCAAGTTATTTAGGGGAAACACTGACCAGTGGTTGTTACTTAGTTTATGTGTGTACATATCCCTGATTTATCTTTGTTCTTTTGCATTAGAATGGAAAAAAAGCATGACTCAAAATCCACCACAGACCTCGTCAGTAGTTGCAGCTTTTATCTGAATGACTACAAATTGAAAAACTGCTGTTGCAGACAAATAACTGTTGGAAATCATAATCAAAGTGTTGTCACCCTGATGCACTTTATTTTCTGACAATAGTCTGATGTCTTCATTAATTTTTTCATATGTTAGTGTAATTAAAATGTTGTGTTTTTCAGTAGTGACAATAGTTATGTCACATTTTATTAGTTGGTGTAATAATAAAAATGAGACAGATTAAATTTTTTTTCAATGAAACAGTTATATCCAAAAAAAAAAAACATTTTTATTGTTTTGCAGGCTTTAAAATAACAACAACCTCTTTCTCAATAATGACATACCAATCTGATAAAATGCTATATTAGCTAATATTAAACATCTACACTTTTACACAACATTGTTGTTTAGTTTGTCTCTGTTTTCTAAACTGAACATGTTCCTGCATAAAAACGGTGACAAACTAAACTAGTGGTGTCGTGCAAATGTGTGGATTTATTAGTAGCTCATGTAGCATTCTTTCACAGCAGAATGTTGTTGACAAGGAGTTGTTTTATTAACAATCACATTGACTGACTTGCAACAAATGTTGGTAGAGAATGAGATGCCATCCCACAGCAGTGTGTGACCAAGCTGGTGAGCAGCATGAAGAGGTGCCAGGCTGTTGTGGCTGTGTATGGTTCTTCCACATGCTGCTGAGGCTCCAGTTTGTTCAATGAGTAAATGAAGTTGTCAATATGTTTTGTTTCTTAAGACTTATTTGTTGAATCCAATAAACGACACCAAACAAGAGTCAACAGCAGAATAAGATGTTTGGTTTTGTCAGAGAAGATTTGACAAGTTT
>NW_023618646.1:0-13552 GCF_014905685.2 Nematolebias whitei
TGATTATTTTAGGTACCGTTTTGATCATTTTAGCTTCTGTTTTGATCATTTTAGCTTCTGTTTTGATCAGCCTCATTTCTGCTTGGTTTAACCTTAGTTTATTTAAATTTAGTTTATTTTTAACCTTTTCTACTCAAGCTACGTTGGCTCCCAGAAGCTCTGACTGGCTTCAGCTCGATGTAGGTTCCAACTGAAGCCTGGTTCTGGTTTAGTTAGAGGAGAAAGTCCTGGTCCGGTGTTTGGGCCAGGACTTTATGATGAGTTCTGAGTGTTTCAGTCCAGAACCTGCAGGTGAAGGACGAGTGTCTCAGTGTCTGATGAATAAAACAGAGTCTGGAGGACTCCGGAGACCTTATGTGTTTGGCTTTTTAACCTCTCAGCAGAACTGTCAGAACCGGGCCTCTGCGGACCTCTTAGTGCCCATCATTTCAGTCAAAGGTCATCATCAAAAGGCGGACTGGGCCGAGGACCGAGTCCAAACCCACCAGACCGGCTGGACCCTGCAGTTTTCAGCCCAAACCTTCAGTCTCAGAATGTTAACGAGACGTTTTATCAGCCGAGGGTTTTTAGCGAGAGGAGAGCCGAAAACCACCGGGCTCAGACGAGGAACCCAGTTCTGAAGGACTGATTGGTCCAGAACAAATCCAAACATTAATCAAAAAATATAAAGTCTAAAAATGTCTTTGTTCGGCTCATTTCAGCTCATCTTCTGCTGCTTTTAGCCACAGTTTCCCTCATTTTAGTCCTTGTTTTGCTTATTTTGGTATCTGTTCTCATTTTAGCTAATAAAATGCTAATTTTAGCTGAAATTCTGCTAATTTCTTGATTTAGTACTTCATCCTTCTGATTTTGGCCCATGCTATTTTAGTCTATGTTCAGCCTCTGTTCGGCTTATTTTACTGTTTTGCTAATTTTATCATTTATTTTTCACTCATTTCAGCTTCTGTTCTTCTTTTCAGCCTTTTGCTTATTTCAGCTGGTTTTTGGTTAATTTTAGCTGCTGTTCGGCTCATTCTGGCTCCAGTGTTTGGGTTTAAAGATGAAACGGTTTCAAAAACTTCCCTGAAATTCAACAGAAACAACTTGAGGTTATTTTTGTGTTTGTTGTCTGATGAGACGAGTCACTTTTCATTGTTTGTTGTTTTGAACTTATACGTTTATTATTAAATAAATAAATCATTACTTATTAAATAAAGATTTGTTTTTAAATAATAAAGATGTGTTGTCTAACTTTATAAACTGGTTCAGTTCGAGTTGTTTTGTGTGTACATGTGATCAGAGCGGAGGAATGTTCAGGGCCTGGTGTGTGGATCAGCTCCGAGTGTGGGACTGCTTGTGTTGTTTGAACACCTGAGACATTCAGCTGTTCCCTTTAGTCCTTTAATTTATTTTTGCCTGTTTATTGACATCTAAATATTTCTGCAGACTTGTTGTTAAGGAGATTATAGAAGCATGACGGGGCCATAAATGAATAAAATCAATAAAAAACACGCAGCAAGTTCTTAAAATCAATCCAGACCGGACAGGAAACCAGGACCGCGGATCAGTTGTTGTGCTCTGGACGGCTTGTAAGAGATTTTAAAATGATTCATCCAAGCCAACAGTCCAAGAGGCTAAAAGCCTGAACCAGTTCCAGGTCTTTGGAAAGGAGACTTAAAACTGGATTTATGTGTTTGTCTGATCTGAAGCAGAAATAAGACCCAGACTCCTGACAGCAGAGAGACCACATGAAGCCAAGAGACCAAGACTTTTACCAAAACTCGTGACTTCAGACTGATTGTCATTTAGATTCAGGAAGTTTAGGTTCAGGTTTTACTGCAACATCTCAAGAGTGGTTCTGACTTAAGGGCAGGAAAAACCTGGATATTATCAACGAAACAGTGAATGCACAGATGTTACGTTCTCTAAAAAATGGACCACAAAGGTTAAAAGACTGTGAACCTTGACTAGAGCCTTGAGGGACGCCACAGTTCTGAGGAGCTGCAGAACAGAAGAACTCCTGTTGGTCAGATAGGATTTCCATTGGTACTGACCGCTTGCTCAAGTCCTGACAGACGTTCTGGTCCACAGTACCGAAGGCAGCAGGAAGGTCTAAAGCACTAAACCAAATATAAACTCTCAAAGAGTGTCTCTGTGTCCCATGTAACTCCTCCACAGACATGACTCCGCCCACCCAAAGCGGTGCTCAGCTGTTGTAGGTTCCTAATTACTTCCTGTTTCGGAGGTGGTTTCAAACGTCCGCTCGGGGACGTTCAGGTCTCAGACGTGTCAGATCTGGATTCTCCGTGTCTCGTTTAGTTTGGGTCCACCACCACAGCTAACAGAACTTTTATTAAACCCTGTCAGGAGGAGAAACAGAGCCTGAACTTGTTTTAGCTGCTCACACGCCTCTCCCTCCCGGGGGAGTCATGCAGGGGGGAGGATGCTGTCAGCCTGACTGACAGCTCTGTCGGCTGATCGAATTAATGCGGTTGGTCTCAGCCGACTGCGTTCCCACCGATGAGAGCAGATTTGTGGAGCATCATGGCCATCAGCTTTGATTTGCTGCGACACGAGATGTTTACGGAGCCGGAGGAGAGAACGGAGAGGCTGCAGCCTCCGGCCGCTCTGAGCAGGCTTCGGATCAGTTTACACACAGAACGCACCTCATGGGTTGGAGAGCAACGTGCACTGAAAACGTGCAGCGTGGAGACAAACAGCTGCTGCAACTCACTCCGGTTTTTAGTTGCTTTGCAAAGATCAGGACTAAAAAGACGAGGCGGTGCCAGTTTCACGGCTGAAAACCAGATCCTGTGAGGACGACCAGACCCCCAGGACGGGTCAGAGGTGGTTCTTCAGGAGGACAGACCTGACCCTGCAGAGCAGCAACAACGACCTGCGAGAGTCACGAGCCTCACCGAGCAAAAGACAGAGTTCAGGAGGAGACTCACGGAACCGGATTAAACCAAACCCTCCACGGAGATCAGGGCCTTTGCTTAAAACCACTAAGACCTGATCCTCTTTAACAGTAAAGCACGGTGGTGGCAGCGTCATGATATGGGACGTTCTTCAGGAATTGATTTAATCTGAAGCTGCTCCATCTGCTGAACTCTGACAGGAACTGCTCCTGACGTGTCGGCACAGTTCACATGTTCACATGTTTAGATGTTCACATGTTCATATGTTCACATGTTCAGATGTTCAGATGTTCACATGTTCACATGTTCAGATGTTCACATGTTCACATGTTCACATGTTCACATGTTCAGATGTTCAGATGTTCAGATGTTCACATGTTCAGATGTTCACATGTTCACATGTTCAGATGTTCACATGTTCAGATGTTCACATGTTCAGATGTTCACATGTTCACATGTTCAGATGTTCAGATGTTCAGATGTTCACATGTTCAGATGTTCAGATGTTCACATGTTCAGATGTTCAGATGTTCAGATGTTCAGATGTTCAGATGTTCACATGTTCAGATGTTCAGATGTTCACGCTGGTTCAAAGCAGAAGAGTCAAAATGAAACAAACCACCTCACATTTCACTAAATGTTCTGCAACAATTATCGATAAAGTTTTAAACAAACGTCTGATCCAACAGGAGGCGGCTGATTTATCTCCTCAAAACCTTTAAACCCAAAGTCAGGAGGAAATGTAAGTGTGTGTGTGTGTGTCTGTGTGTATGCACGCGTGCGCGCGTGTGTGTGTGTCTGTGCACGCGTGTGAGCTCGATGGGGGAAAAGGTTGATATTTAAAAAGACATTAAAACGCTGAAAGACGAATAGTGTCGGACATTTTTACGCACTGCAGGGCTCTCGCTGTGCACACACACACTACAGCAAGGTCGGACGAGTGTGTGTGTGTGTGTGTGTGTGTGTGTGTGTAAAGGGCAGCAGTGGGAGGTTGGTACCTTATGGCTGAGAACTCCTTTTTCACATCATTTTGACACACACACAGGAACTTCCTAAAAAATGAGACGTCAACAGCTCTGCAGGCTCAGAGGTGTCCTCCAAGGACAGCGGAGTTTCTTTCCATTGTCATTTACGGCAAAAAGAACGACACAAACAGAAGTGTGTGTGTGTGTGTGCACGTGTGTGTGTGTTCATTAACACTGACGACTCCATCATCAGCTGTTTCCATCAGCTTCAGACACACGATGACCTTCAGTCCAGCTCCACTTGGTTCTGATCTGATGTTCTGACTTTACCGGGTCACCTTCAGCCTCTCGGACCTGGAGGGACCGTGAGACGTCTCCAACATCAAGACTGAACTTAGACGACCCTGAAGGACGGTCTCACACTTCATACAGGACACCTGGAGACGAGCTCCTGGTCCGAGGGGCCACTCTGCCTTCAGAACTCACAGAACTCGTCTGGACTGAAAGAACAGGTGTTTTAACACGACACCGGGGTGGAAAGACATCAGCAATAACCTCGGAGAAGCAGCTGCTCAACAGTTTCAAGGGTCAAAGGTCAAAGGTCATCTAAAACAACATGGCAGCACAACTTAGGTCTGAAAAGTTTCATCTGAAAGAACCACAAGTCTTCTGGTCCAGAACCAGACCAGAGGACAGATGTTTACCCAGAATGCACTGCAGCCAACAGCTCCTCCAGCTGTCAGCACGGTGGTGGAGGGCTGATGGTTTGGGCTCCTGTCAGTCTCTGAATGGACTAGAACTCCTCTGTAGACTAAAGGGTTCTGGGGTCCAACAGACCAAACTGGGTCCAACAGAACCATGATCCCAACACCAGCAGCTGGTCTACAACAGAACTCGGAGAGCTGAGCAGAACCCTCAGTGATGGAAAGTAGAGTGGTCCAACACCACAGCATTTATAATTTATGTATAAATATAAATGAGTCCACTGTATAACAGAACCAGAACTTTTACCCAGAGACTGAACGCGGTACCACCAGCTCTCCTCTGGCATGTTCGTACGGCAGCCCAGAAGGGTCAAAGTACAAACCAACGACCAGGAGAGGAGCCAGCCATGGAGTCACATGACCCGCCTGACGCATCAAACACCCAATTAGAGCTGAAGGTTAGAAAAACATCTGAAGGAACTGCACGACCCAACACAACTCAACACTTCGAGGTTTATCTCCATTATTTAGTTCTGGGCTTCAAACGTAAAAACTGCTGCTTGGGTCACGGTTTCAGCTTCAACTTCCTGTTCCATTCTTGTGTCCGGTTTATTATTCTGTATTATATTCTGTGTATATTGTTATTAATTATTATTATTATTTAGGGTTTATAAGCACTCAAACATGGAACTTTCACCTTAACAGCAAAATAATCCATTTTGATGTAATCTGCAGCTTCACCACTAGATGGCAAAATAAATCTGAGCAGTAATCGTGTTATTCAATAATAATAATAATAATAATAATAATAACAATAATAATAATGTTATTCAAGTCAACCTTTATTTCTGCAGGTTCGTCTCATTGAGTCACGAGGACTCTTTTTCAAGAGAAACCTGTTTCAAATGAAAACCACAGACGAGGTACAGACAACAATGAAACGATCATAAAAAAGAATAAAAAAAGAAAAGTAAATAAAGGAAGTGATATAAAATGAAATAAAAACAGATTATAAGACGGTATAGAAAACTAAAAACAGGAACTGAACAGATGTTTGAAGCCACTTAGAGAGGTCAAAGGTCGAGAGCTTCAGATCTTTTTACAAGATGTTCCAGGAAACAGGAGCGGAGTAGGAGAAGGTCCTTTTGTCTAGTTCAGTCCTCACTGAGGGAACACTGCAGGTAATGATGTCCTGAGAGCGCACGCTGTAGCTGCACTCACACAGAGACATGTAGGAGGAGATGTATGAAGGCAGCAGACCAGGAAGTGATTTAAAGATGAAAATGGTGGGAGAGTCTGTGTGAAGTTAATGGTGACCAGTTAACCAGTTATGGGCAGTTAAATCTAAGTAAGCTGCTCTGCACTCTGACGTGTAACAGTTGTATAAATAAAAATATAAAAACTGTGTTTTAAAGCAGCGAATGATAAAACCAAAGCAGCTGATTCCATCTCAGGTGGTGAAACTGCAGAAGCTTGTTGGGTCGTGGCAGCATTGGACCACATTAAACTGCCCAGGTGGTCCTAACCAAGCGTTTGGGGACCGGTCTGGGCCTTGAAGTCCATGTTGGACCCTGAACTCATTCTGGATTCTGACAACCCGGTGCTTCAGTTCAAAAAGAAACGTGTTTGTGGTTCAGACCCTCGTCAGCCATGTTTGATCAGATCTTCCTCCTGACCTCCCTGTTCATCACCTGTACAGGTGCAGCTCTAATATCAAGTCATTCGTGTACCGAACCCCAAACGGACTCAGTGAACCCTTTGAATCGGTCCACTTGGGTTCAGTTAAATAAAAACATCGGGCCAAGCGTGTTGTCGCGGGTTTCTTACTTGGGATGCGTGAACTCGTCCACGAGCGTGACCTTCTCCACCAGGTCTCCTCCCACCGTTCGCACCAACTCGTAGAAATCGTTCACGGTGAAGCTCTCTGCCTCCGACTCGCTGTCTTTGGCGTCTGGTAACCAGAAGGCGATGTCGTTGTGGAGCGCAGGATACTTACTGAGAGGCTGAAACAATAATGAAACCTTCTTAATTCAACATCACCAACATGAATCAAACAGAGTCAGAACAAACCAGCGCTCAGAGAGATCGCTCGACTGAGGAGAGAAACCAAAGGCGGTACAGTTCATCAGGCGACAGAAGAACCGACATTTATTCAGTGTGAGACTAAAGTCCCTCGTGTGCCAGGTTATTATTCTGGGGATAACTTTTATTACTCTGACAGGCAGATCCAGGGAAGGAGTTTGTTTTCTTCATTTTAATATCAAACACTGAGACGTTCAGATCCTCCGGTGCTTCTGTTGATCTCAGACGAGAGCAGCCGCCATGCACAGGTGTTGAGCTCAAACCAGTTCTGACCCGGCCTCATGAAGAAACCAGACTTTATTTGGTTTTGGGAGGTAACTGGTCCACACCTCCACCTCCTCAGCAACATCCTCCAGAACATCCTGAGGGACCCCAAGGTGCTCCCAGACCAGAAACAGTAGACATCAGTCCCCAGGTGTCCTCCGGGTGGAACCTGCCTTGAAACCACCCTGACTTGTCCACCAGACGTCAGCACCTTCAGACTCAGACCAAGACCTGGGTTTGTCCTGGACCAGTCCAACACAGGCATGTTCGGACAGACTCAGAACTATTAATGAGGGTCAGAGGACCCTCTCAGAAGAAGACGTGACAAAGGATCCAAACTCAGACCCAAGTGTCGGGAGCAGATGAAGTGCAAACAAAAAACATTTTGTTGACAACTCAAAATTCAACACAGAAAAGAAAAATAATCCAAAATAATAATCTTTAGACTGGAGAAACCATGAAACAAAAAGGACGAGCCACAAAGACGACTCTGGTTGAACCAAGAACCATCAACACAAAAACACGGACCTTTAAAGTCCAGCTTTCTTTCCTTTCTAAAGACAGAAGCGAGTGTTTCTTAAACACGACAACGATGTGCAGACACACAAACTCTGCGAGCCAGAGGCTCAGCTGCTGAAACTACCTGACTGGATCCAGCAGCTGAACTGTCTCTGAAAAAGTGTTGTAGGCTCCATCATCCAGGTAGACGACAACAAGAAGGTTAAATCGTGACATCTGGACCCGTTTCTTTAAGTGAGAAACGTTTCGTCCCCAGCAGTGAGGCAAACTATGAGACAGATCTGCTGGCAGACCGTAGACTGAGGAAGTCCTCTGGATGGGGCTGAAACGTTTCTCACTTAAAGAAACTGGTTCAGATGACATGATTTAACGGTTTCTGTTACTGTAATCCAGGCCAGGTCAGTACCTGACCCCAAAAACAAAACTCTGACTGTTCTATGACACACCGGACCAACAGCCTCATTACTGCAGACAAGGACTGACCTGTTGCTCCGTCCTACCATCACTCAGATACTTAAACTCAACTTGAGGCAAAGATGCACCCCGACCATACAAGGACCAGACTCAGACTCAGAGGAGCTGACCCTCATCCTTTAAGGTTTATGGCCTGAAGACACCAACAGAACCACATCATCTGCAAAAAGACCGGGGTTTCCCAAACCGGATCCTGCAAACAGGATTGGAGGAGTTCAGTTCTGGTGGAGTCCAACCCGCACCGGGAGCAAACCCAACTTTGTGTCATGAATCTGGACAGCGGTCTTATGTTGGTTATTCACTTTAGAGCCGTTCCTGTAATCCCAACATCATATTCAAGCCTCTGTAGTAAAATATTGTGATCAGCTGTATCAAATGCAGCACTGAGGTCTAACAGGACCAGTAGAGACACAAGTCCATTGTCTGAGGCCATGAGAATATCTTTAGTGACTTTCACCAGTGCAGATTCAGTGCTGTGATAAGCTCTAAACCCTGACTGAAACTCTTCAGATTATTTATTTTTAGATGATCATGTAACTGATCTGCAACTATTTTCTCTAGAATTTTTTAGATGAAAGTTAGATTAGATACAGATCTATAATAGGCTAGGATTCATGAGTCAAAGTTATGTTTCTTAAGTAAAGGTTTAATTACAGCAACCTTAAAGCTCTGTGGTACGTAACCATTTATTAGAAACAAATTAATTAGATCCAAGACGTGGTTATTAATTAATGGAAATACCTCTTTAAACAGTCTGGTTGGAATTGGATCTAGCAGGCATGTGGATGGTTTGGACGAGGTTATTATTTTTGACCATTCAGAGCTCAACAGGACAAAAACTGTCCAAACATAAATCAGGTTCTAGTGACATTTTTAAAGTTGTCTCATCTGACACAGAACCAGAGGCGATAGTAGGAATGTTGGTTTGAATTTTCTCTCTAATTGTCTAATTGAAACAATTTTATTTATAAAGAATCTCATGAAGTCATCACTACTTATAGTTGTAGAGATACATGAATCAGCAGCGATAAGATTTTTCATCAGACTAGCTATGGTACTGAAAATAAACCAGGGGTTATTTTAATTCTCCTCTATTAAAGATGAATAATATAAAGTTCTAGCTTTACGGAGAGCTTTTTTATATGTTAGCAGACTATCTTTCCAAGTTAAATAAAATTCTTCAACATTAGTAGAGCGCCATTTTCTCTCCTGGTTTCTAGATGCTGCTTTAAAGTACGTAACTCAGAATTGAACCAAGGAGCCAGTTTCCTCTGATTGATTACTTTCTTTTTCAGTGGAGCAATTTTATCAAGTGAAGTTTGCATTGAAGTTGTAAGATGATCAACTAGATGATCTAAGTCTCTGTTCTCTGATGCATTACTCTGCAAGACAGAGGAAAACATTGATGGAAGAGATTGTTTCAATTTGGTTACAGCATTTTCTGATAAGCACCTGCTGAGATGAAATTTACTCTCAGTGACTGTGTAGTCATTTAATGTAAACTCAAAGTTATTAAAAAATGGTCGGACAGAACAGGATTTTGAGGAACTATTACCAAGTCCTTAATCTCTACACCATAGGTCAGAACTAAATCAAGAGTGTGATGATAAGAATGAGTAGATGTGCGGACGTTTTGGGTAAAACCAAATGAGTCTATTAAATTATTAAAGGCTATGTTTAAACTATCACTTTCAACATCCACATGAACATTGAAATCACCCATTATGATGATTTTATCAGTATTTAATAATAAGTCAGTTAATAATTCTGAGAATTCAGACAAAAACTGAGAGTAAGCTCCTGGTGGACGATATATAACAACTAGTAAAAGTAGCTTTTCTGATTTCCATTTAGGATGAGAAAGACTGAGGGACAGTGACTCAAAAGTATTATAACTACTAATTGGTTTAGTATTAATCAATAAACCTGACTGAATAATTAGGTGGAGTGGATTAATTTATACTAACAAAATCTTCTTGAACAAAATACTCTCAAAGGGATACTTGGAGTTGTAAACCTCCTTCAAATCAACAAAACCCACATGGACCAGACAATAAAACTGCCACGACTCCTTCCTGAGTCCGAGGTCTGACCGTCAGGTCTGACCGTCAGTCAGTCTTCCTTCCAACACACTAAACGCTCTGCTCTTTCGGCTCATAATGAATTGGTTCTGTTCACAGGATTTCCATCGATTCTTCCTAAGTCTCATAGATCTCGTCAGACCATTGACGTGTCTTTACTGCACTGATCTTCTGAGGTCTCCCCAGAGGTATCCCATAATGTTTAGAGTGGAAAACCTCACATTTACATTTCCCGACTATTTAGGTATGAACAAATTCGAATTTCTTCTAACGTCTAACTTTATTCTACCAATAAAACGCGGCCCGGTTTACAATAAGTTGATTGTTTCATGAAGTTCTGCACGGTTTGCTTATTGCACGTTTCTATTTCACTCAATAAAATGTGATTTGTTCCAGGTGCATTACAAAACATTTTCTATTAGTTCTGGTTTCTGCACACAGACGCTGTTTCCTGCATGGCTCTGGGCAAACTCAGCTGATTACTTGTGGATCAGACAGTGGAGCGTCTCGGCCCAGGAGAGGTGCTCTGACCCGGGGAAGGGGATGAGCGGAGTTCCCCTGATGTCTCTGAAGGAACGGAGTTCATCAATAAAACCAACGAGGACTGAGAAGTGGACAGCAGCGTCTTTTATTTTGCTTCACATTAGTTCTCTGCTTGTTTCTGCCTTTCAGAACTTTAATAATCTCTTTTCCACCTCCCCGTCCTCATTTTATTGCTCCTAATCATCAGCCTCCTTCTTTATTCTCTCAGTTTGCCTTTGAGCATCTTATTATCACTCATCTCACTGTAAAATGTTTATTGCTGATACTTTTTGTTTAACTCCCCTTTTCCCCCCCCCCCCCAATGTTGTCCCCCCCCCCCCCCCATCTCGTTCTCCTCTCTGCCCTCCAACAGTCACTTGAAATGTTCTTCATTAGTGCAGACGAGGGCTGACAACAAGCACTTTAACGGGGGACAGGGTAACCGCCGTGTGACCCCTTTGACTGCGTGTTTTTGTGCGATAGCGGTGATGGCGGTGGGGTCGGAGGAAGTGACTGGTACCGGCTGGTGTGGAACCCCCCCACTGTCAATATGTTTTATACATTAAGTCAAGAGGCAAGAAAATCAACAGACAAACAAATATAAAGAATAAAAGTGTTAAAAACATAAAGACCTGAGGCAGGTTAGATGGTTGATGAGTTTCAGTTCTTCAGGTAATGTTTTGGGTAAAACGGTAAATTATTGCACAAAATGGTTTGTTTTGCTACTAAAGAGACAGATTTTAATATAATCTTGTCACAAAAACAGAATTTATTCTCATCTCGTTTGATGAATTGATGAAAAATACCAAAGATAACACAAGCTGACAGACCACAAACAAGGTGATTTTTAAAGAGCTAAAAAACTGATGATCTACCAAAGGATGGAGCAGCTCTCAGGTCTTTGATGGATTTGGTCCTGTTTCTTAAAGACATGGCTTTCAGATACAGTTCATGAGCTGGAGAGGGATTTTTAGGGAATATTACCTGTCTCACCTGTGTATCAGGGAATGACAAGTTTTCATCTAAAAACACTGGAGTGCGAAAGCATCTAAAGTCTGAACAAAACAATGAAAAATCTTCAGAAAGCCTGGAAAACTATGGGTTATACTAAATAGAAACGTTTTTGAAAGTCTGGCTCCTCGGAAGTAAAACACATAAAAATGAGAGAAGTGGCCCCACCACCTGCAGGAGGGGCCACAAAAGTCGGGTGCATGACTCCATGTTCAGTGGTCAAAGGCATGGACCTTGGTGCTCTGACCCTGGTTTACCAAAGCTGCTTTTGGGACATGGAACATGATCTCTCTGGAGGGGAAGGAGCCTGAGCTTGTGCATGAAGTTGAGAGGTACTGACTAGATCTAGTTGGACTCAGCTCGACGCACAGCATGGACTCTGGAACCAATCTTCTTGAGAGGGGCTGGACCTTATTCCACTCTGGAGTTGCCCATGGTGAGAGGCGTTGAGCTGGTGTGGGTCTACTTGTAGCCCCCCGACTTGATGCCTATGTGTTGGAGTTTTCCCCCGTAGATGAAAGGGGCTTCCCTGCGCCTTCAGGTCAGTGAACGGGCTCTGACTGTTGTTTGTGCCTACGTGCCAGATGGCAGTTCAGAGTATCCAACCTTCTTGAAGTCCTTGGCGGGGGTGCTGGAAGGTGCACCAGCTGGGGACTCCTTTATTCTACTGGGGGACTTCAATGCCCACGTGGGTAATGACAGTGTGACCTGGAGGGGCGTGACTGGGAGGAACGGCCTCTGCTCTGAACCCAAGCGGTGTTCTGGTGTTGGACTTCTGTGCTCATCATAGTTTGTCCATCACGAACACCATGTTCAAACATAAGGGTGTCCATAAGTGCACGTGGCACCAAGACGCCCTAGGTCATAGATCGATGATTGACTTCATAGTCGTGTCATCTGATTGCAGTCATTTGTTTTGGACACTCGGGTGAAGAGAGGAGCTGAGCTGTCAGCTGATCACCACCTGGTAATGAGTTGGATCAGATGGTGGGGAAGATGCCGGACAGACCTGGTGGACCCAAACATGTAGTGAGGGTTTGCTGGGAATGCCTGGCAGAAGAAGCCGTCAGAGATCTTCAACTCACACCTCAGAGAAAGCTTTAACCACATCCCAGCTACGGTGGGGGACATTGAGTCAGAGTGGGCCATGTTCTGCACCTCAGTTGTTGAGGTAGCTGTCTTGAGCTGAGGCTGCAAGGTTGTTGGTGCTTCTCACGATGGCCTTCCACAAACTCGGTGTTGGACACCCCGGATAAGGGACGCTGTCGAGCTGAAGAAGGAGTTCTATCAGTCCTTGATGGCCGGTGGGACTCCGGAGGCAGCTGAGGAGTACCGGAGGGCCAAACAGTCTGCACCCTTGGCTGTTGCTGAGGCAAAAGCTCGGCTGTGGGAGGAGTTCAGTGAAACCTTGGATAGAGACTCTCGGTCAGCTCCAAGAAGATTCTGGCAAACCATCAGATGGCTGAGGAGAGGAAAGCAGCACTTTACTAACACTGTGTTCAGTGAAGGTGGGGTGCTGTTGACCTCAACCAGTGATGTCATCAGGGGTGGAAGGAATACTTCTCTGACCTTCTCAATCCCACCAGCATGTCTTCCATGGAGGAAACAGAGTCGGGGTCTTTGGGGATGGTATGCCCAGAACTATGGCTGAGGTCGCCGAGGTAGTTAAAAAGCTCCGAGGCAGTAGGGCTCCGGTAGTGGATGATTTCCTTAAGGCTCTGGATGTGGTGGGGCTGTCTTGACTGACACGTCTTTGAAACGTCGAGTGGACATTGGGGGGCAGTGCCACTGGATTGACAGACTGGGGTGGTGGTTCCCCTCTTCAAAAAGGGGGACCGGAGGGTGTGCTCCAATTACAAGGGCATCACTCTCCTTAGCCTCCCTGGTAAGGTCTATTCAGGGGTTCTGGAGAAGAGAGTCAGATCATTGGACTGGATGCCTGGATGGTGTTAGTGTTTGTACCTGGATGGTGTTAGTGTTTGTACCTGGATGGTGTTAGTGTTTGTACCTGGATGGTGTTAGTGTTAGTACCT
>NW_023618646.1:13652-15470 GCF_014905685.2 Nematolebias whitei
GTACCTGGATGGTGTTAGTGTTTGTACCTGGAAGCAGATGGGTTTCTGGAGGTCCTGAACTCTGAATTGTTTGAGGAAACGTTCGTCTTGGCTCCAGAACAGCCGGATGTCTGGGATGCTGTACAGAACCATGGCTAGTCTCTCTAGACCCAAACCAAAGGCCCAGCCCAGCTTGTTCTCTGCCCCCACTATAAAAAACAAACAAACAAACAAAATATCAAGAAGAAGCCAACAAACCAGTTTGCAGAGTGGTTTATAGACGTACATAGACCAGTTCTTTATTTCAGCTTTTATCTCTGAGTGGAGAAAAGGTTTTCTGTATGTTCTTTAGTGCTTTTCTTCAGAACAACCACAAACACACAAATGGACCAAGGGAACCTCTTCTGAACCAGATCTGGCATCAGAACCACTCCAAGACACCAGCTATGACACGTTTGGGACCAAAGAGCCTTTAGAGACAAAAACCTATGGATCAACGCAAAACAAGGCCGAGACTTTCAAAACAAAACTCCAACAGGACTTTACATAAATCATAAAAACTTACTGATGATAAACGGGTCGGACGATGAGTCTCACTCAGTGTCAGTAAAATATCTCCTCTGTACTAAACGTTTGGTTTCAACGGACACAGCCTCATCTTTCTACTTTAAACTCCGTTATTTTTGGACTTTATTGATCGAAAAGGAGAACAATCTTTCCTCTGGGCAGAAAAAGAAGAAGTGTAGAAAAGACTTCGGCTCAACGTCAGGTTTGACTCGATGTGAGGAAGACTTCAGGACGAAGGACGAAGGACTCGGTTCTTGCTTCATCTGTTGAGCAGAAATTATGAGTCTGTGTTGGTTTTCAGAGCGGAGGTCAGCGGGGGCGGAGTCTGCTAAGGAACAAACAGGAAGCAGAAGGATCACCTGCGTTGATGCTGACTGATGGTGTGTAACCTCGGAACACCTCCTCCTCTCTGCACCGGTGCCGGTCCAATCAGCTGCCAGGGAAAGTGGTCTCTATGCTAATGGGCGGCGAGGGTCGGCGGGTCACAGGAATAAATCAGAAACATCAGAGACACCTCCTCCTCTTCCTCATGGTCTTCAGAGCTTCAGATGTTTTATTTTCATTTCCTTCCTCTCTAAATTAAAACACTTCTCTTCCTCGTGTTTTAGATTTTTAGTGAGAATCAGACGAGAACCGAGATAAAAACAGAAACTTGGTCAATTTTTTTGACGTCTGAGGAGTTTTGAGGACTCCGAGCTCTGAGGAGAAGACTGGAGGAGCTGGAAACACTTTCAGCTGTTTCCAAACACCACCACGAGTTGACAGATTTTATTTTCCTCCATCATCGCTCAACGTAAGCTGAAGGAACGGTGGTGAGAAAGAGCCATTCCTCCACGAGCGTTAATTTTGTCCAGTTTTTCAGAACCTCTGGAGACAAAAAGGAACATTGTGTCATCCCACAAATCCGTCAGATTTGAACCAACAACCCAAACGCAGTGAAATAATAAAGAAGTTAAAAGTTTGCCAAAATACGGTTTGAATACCCAGCGCTGAATGACTGCTAGACGTAGCTGAAGCTGAGCTCTTAAAGCTAAAACAGAAGACTAGCTAAATGCTAAAACAAGCAAAACACAGGTTAAATGCTAAAATGAGTAAAACACTAGCTAAAAGTCAAGTCAACTTTATTTATAGAGCACATTTAAAACAGAACCTGTTATCAAAGTGCTTAACAACAACAACAATCAATGAGTAAATTAAAGAGAAATATATATAAACATATATACACAATACACTAATAATAATAATTGAAGAATTAAAGAAAAATTAAAGAAG
>NW_023618646.1:20470-35641 GCF_014905685.2 Nematolebias whitei
CCGCCGCCGTGCTTTACTGTTGGAGGCCTTCACATCATGATGCTGCCACTGCCGTGCTTTACTGTTGGAGGCCTTCACATCATGATGCTGCCGCCGCACTTTACTGTTTAAAGTAGTTTACTGAACCCGGGACCCGAAAGTCCCAGGTTCAATCCTCAGCCATGCCCAAATGTCATGGTGTCTCTGAGCAAGACATCTAATACCCAATTGCTCTCCGGGCGCTTACACAGCTGCCAACTGCTCCACCTGGGTGTACCTCAGGTGTGAAGGGTTAAATCCTGGGAGCTAATTTAATCATTGTATATGTAATGATTCATGATGACAACACACAGCACTTTATTTATTCAAGACAGCTGAGAAATCACACAATACTGATTATCTATTATTTACTGTACTGATTGATTATTTATAGATTATTTACTGCATTTATTGATTATTTACAGTATTTTTTGATTATTTACTGTATTTTTTGATTAACATATTATTTACTGTAGTTACTGTATTCCTGACCCCATGCACCTGTTTGCAGTTATACTTTGTTGTTTTAAGAAAAGAAACGTTCTGCATTTTGTCCTAAAACAAAAAGCACTTTATTTTGAACCTGAGCCTTCAGGTGAACAGAACCAGCAGCTGTAATCAGCCTGTCGCAGCTCAAAAAACCCAAACCTCCTCTGACTCGGGTCATTTTACAGAACCTGAGCTCAAACCTGACGTCGCATCAAAACACATCAGGTTTAGACCCAATAAAGTCGATGGTGTCTGAGAGCACGGAAAGCTGTAAAGGAGTCCTCCTTCGGCTGATAAAATCCACGCAGAGTTTGTGTTAAATGTTCAAACTGCAGCTTCGGTCGAGTGTTCAGGAGGACAGATGCCTTGGTTTGTGGACCCTCAAAGAGTAAATGTTGGGATTTATGGGCGAACAGACGGATTTTATGCTGCACGTGTTTAAAGAGCGACCATTTAATCAGACATAAACCAGAGTTTGGATTTTAATAAACTTCTAAAGAGCCATCTCAGAGCCCAGAGGAAGCGGCTCCTCGGGGGCTAAAACTGCTCCATAAACCGGGTTCAGGTCTGAGTCAGCACTTTATTTTACCGTATGGTTTTCACAACCTAACTAGTTCTGTAGATGTGCTGTTTAAACCGTTCATAATTTAAAACATTCAGCTCATTCAGGAGATGGGAGCTGCCGCTTTTAGTTTCTGTAACTTTTATACTTTTTAAAACATTTAACTTTAATCACAAAAAAGTTCCCATAGAAACATGGAAATCTATTAATTCAAAAATCAACGTTCTCTTTAAAATCTGCTTCAGCTGCTGGCTCTGTTTTGCTCTCTGATAATTTTAGCCTTTAGCTTTCCTTTTGCTACTTCTAACTTTCAGCTACTGTTTTGCAACATTAATTTTTTAAGCTAGCATTTTAGTACTTTAAGTACTTTTAGTACTTTACATTTTAGTTTTTATTTAGTTTTATGCTCATTTTTGCAACCCTTTTATTACTTTAACATTTAGTTACCTTATTGCTACCTTTAGCTTCTAGCTACTCTTTTTTAAGCTATTAGCTAACCTTTTGTAACTTTAACCTTTCAGTTACTCTTGATACTTTACTTTTAGCTGTTTGTTTTATAGTTTACCCATTTTGTTACTTTTAGCACATCCCTTTGCCTCTTATAGCCAGACTTCTGCTGTTTTAGTTTTTATTATCCATTTAACACCTTACCTTTAGCTAGTCTTTTACTTACAGTTAGCTAGCTTTCTGTTACTAGCAGCTAACTTTTTGGTTTATAGTTACCTAGCCATTTCGCTACCTTTAGCAAGCATTTTGCTGCTTTTACTTCTGTCTTCTTCTAGACTTCTTCTCAGGCCTGAGAAGATCCACAATCCCTCCAATGACTTCTGGGTCGTCCCCGGGGCCTCCTACCAGTGGGAGGTGCTGGAAAACCCCCCAAGGGAGGCGTCCAGGAGGAATCCTGATCTGATTAACCTCCTCAACTGAGTCCTTTCGATGAGGAGGAGCAGCGGCTCTACTCCGAGCTCCCCCTGGATGATGGAGCTCCTCACCGTATTGTTAAGGCTGAGCCGGGCCAACCAAAGGAAGACCATTTCAGCCGCTTGTATCCAGGATCTGGTTCTTTTGGTCATGATCCAAACCTCGTGACCACAGGTGAGGGTCAGACCATAGACAGACCAGTAAATCAAGAACTTTGCCTTTCAGCTCTCAGATACTTAAACTCCTCCCCCTGAGGCAAAGACCCCCCCACCACCCAGAGGGAGCATTCCAGCTGTTTCCAGTGGAGAACCACGGCTTCGGACTCTGAGGAGTGGACTCCAGCTGCTTCACGCTCGGCTGAGAACCGCCCCAGTGCATGCTGAAGGTCTTTACCTGAAGACGCCAACAGAACCACATCATCTGTATACAGCAGAGACAAGACCCTGAGGGTCCCAAACCAGACCCCCTCCTCTGTGGCTGTGTCTCGAGATCCTGTCCATGAAAACCACAAACAGGATCGGAGACCAGGGACAGCCTGGAGGAGCCCACCCTGCTTTAATCTATGTTTCTGTAAAACATTTAGTCATTTCCTGTTTTTGTAACTAGACTTATTTTGTTTTGTAAATAAAACATAATAATAATAATATAAAAATAACATAATAATTTTGTTGGACTTCCTGTGTTTCAAAACTTGACTTCCTGTGTTGGTAATTTGACTTCCTGTGTTTCTAAATTTGACTTCCTGTGTTGGTAATTTGACTTCCTGTGTTGATCATTTGACTTCCTGTGTTTCTAAATTTGACTTCCTGTGTTGGTAATTTGACTTCCTGTGTTGATCATTTGACTTCCTGTGTTTCTAAATTTGACTTCTTGTGTTGGTAATTTGACTTCCTGCGTTTCTAAATTTAATTTCCTGTGTTTGTAATTTGACTTCCTGTGTTTGAAATTTGATTTCCTGTCTCTCCTTTGCCTGTTTTCCCCTCCATTACTCATCTCCACCCTCTCCACTTTGCTCTCATTTTTCAGCTCCTTCCTGTCACGTCTTCCTCCCCCTCTCCATCACTTCCACCTCTCCGCTTCACTCTCTCCATCACTCCTCCTCCTCAACTCATCACTTTCTCCTGAATGTTTTCCTCCCTCTCTCCTTTCATCTCATTTGACTCCACCGCCTCGCTTCACCGATGTGTCTGTTTTCAACTGCTTCCTTCATCTATTGTAGAAACTTGTCCTTCTGAACAAATGGGGGGATCAAACAGGAAATGGACCATCAACCAGCCTGTTAT
The DNA here is from genome assembly GCF_014905685.2 of Nematolebias whitei. Lineage (NCBI taxonomy): Eukaryota > Metazoa > Chordata > Actinopteri > Cyprinodontiformes > Rivulidae > Nematolebias > Nematolebias whitei. Next base: position 23,744 of record NW_023618646.1, read on the forward strand.
TTGGGTTGGTGATCAAACAGGAAGTGGACCATCAACCAGACCGTGGTTTGGGTTGGTGAACAACCTCCAAGTGGTGGAGGAACTGAACGAGTAAGATGGCTCAAAACTTCAGAGATGGTTTGATTTAAAAGAAGTGAACGAAAAACGACAACGAGACCGATGGTCTCACGTCAGTTGGGTTCATCCACGTTAGCATCCACTTCATGAAGAAGCTCTTTTTTTGGGTCATCCTGACCACTGGGGGGCCGCAGGACCAGAAACTGCGTCAGAGCTTTTGTTCCAGAGAAACCAAAGACCTTTTCAAGCAGCCAATCCGTCAGGTCCAGTTTGTGACAGCTGCTGTACAGAACCAGTTGGGTGTGAACAGGAAACGCCTCGGAGGCTGCTGGGTTTTACCGGGCCTCGTCCCGTGCCGCTGCGCGCTCGTTTGTCACCGTTAGCAGAGCTAAACAGGCTATTGGCAGCCGCCCTGCCAACGCTGTGATTTATAGACGGCGGCTCTTCAGGACGGAAACACGACCGCAGGGCAACATGGGAAAAAAGGAAACAGGTTTTAAAGCGCTCACCTTTTCTTTTTAATCCATCACTGGATTTATGCTGGTTTCAGGCTGCGCCCTCGTAAAATCCTCATTGTGAAAGTGTAAATACTGCCGAGCGGGCCGGAGAAAACGGGTTTATTCATTATTTATGCATAAAGAAATATGTTTCATCTGTAAAACCTTCGGAACATGCAGATAAACCAGAGAGGCGTTTATGGACTCCGTTGCTCCCTGATTTGAATAAAAAGCTTTAAACTCCGTCCAGACGACGTGAGGATCAGAACTTTACAGAGTTCTTCCCGCTTCACCTTCGCCGTGCGCAACTTTCTCAACAAAATGCTAATTGTTACAGCGCCGACGGGAAATTTAATTTTGAGCAACAACAATTTGTTCGACTTCATGTATAAACTCAGAAACACGAACCCTCAGCTCCCTCCCCCGGGTGCCGGGGGTTCTGCTTCAGATCAGAACCTCTAATGAATATGGATCATGGAAACAATATCTGCAAACAGCCGTCTGTTTATTGAGCCTCGCTCCTGATTTAGTCATGAGCAAAACATAAATTATGCAGCGTGATTAGTAACCAGGCAACACACGGGCTTACCTCATCGCTCACGGATCAATATGGTGCTGGGGGGGGGGGGGGGTCGAGGTACGACACAGAGACAAGACAGGAGAACTGCTGGTTCAGAAACAAACATGGATACGTTGGTAACCTTCCACAAATAAATCAACAAAAACACCTGACGTGGTCGGACCAAACACAGTCCAGTTCTGTCTCGTCAGAACCTTTTGGGTCCATCAGCGTGAATCTTGGTGAATTCCTGTCCTTCCATCATTCTGATTCAAAATGTGACAAAGTGTCTCGGTTCTGTCTCTACCATCCTCTATTCATCTGATCAACCTGGGGTCGCATTTTATCTTGCATCCATGTCCTAGGAGGTTGGCTACAGCCCTGAGAACCTTCTTCTTTATGGTAATCTCATCAGCTGTGGTTAGAAGAACAAGACGCATCTTGGAGAAGGTCTTGAAGCCTTTAGCTTCTACGTGGATACCTCTGACCGTCTCCGAGCTCCTCGCCCAGCTCTGATTGGTGCTGTGAACAGAACCAAACCACCCAGAGGCTGCTGGTTCCCTTGAAACTGGCTGAAGGCTCCTCAGTCACTTACGGTCAAACATTTACTTTAAAATGTGACTATAATGCAGATTAGTCGTGTCTTTAATGGGTCGAGTGTTTTCATATAAATCTATAAAATAAAAATTTATTTTCATGTTTTCTTTTTTACAGACTGAAGGCAAGTTGTTCTACTTTCGTACTGGAACGTTTGCAGCTCCAATAAAAAGTCTGACTCATAAAGATGGGATTAAAAAAACACAGAACCAAGGAGGACGACCATCATCATCATCACGTCCTTCGTCCTGAACATCTTAAGGTGGACCTCCAAACCGTTGCTCTTCCTGCCTGCGTGGGCCCAGAGACGCTCGACTCACGGCTCCATGCGTTCGATGTTTTGTGTTTTATCCCACTCACATGAACGAAGGAGCGTGACGCCGGCCTTTTCTGCGTCCTGCTGTTGCTCCGGTCCATTTGAGCCAACACAAACGTCCTGCAGAGCTCAGCCGGTCATTACAGCAGGATTACCGGCAAACGGACTGGATTTGGTGAGGTGAGGCGCTCTCACTCCCTGATCCTGCATTTAGTGGAGGTTAGAGTCTTTGTGATCCACGCACCGTCCCTGTACGCCGGCTGAGATTAGAATCAGACTAATGAGGGAGACCGGGGGCCGCCGGGGTTAGATGAAGAAAGAAAGAAGATCTGTGGAGGCCTTCAGGCCTTTAAGGCTCGTTCTGTCGCTGAAATCTGTCGGAAGCTGCGGTTAGCGTTAGCTGCAGCTGCCGGGACGAAACACGTCGTCACTGAATTCAAAACCTAAAGATAAAACTTTAAAACACGTTTTCTGCACCTAGCTACAAAACTGAAGGTCAAGACCAAAGTGAAGGTCAAGACCAAAGTGAAGGTCAAGACCAAAGTGACGGTCAAGACCAAACTGAAGGTCAAGACCAAAGTGATGGTCAAAACCAAACTGAAGGTTAAGACCAAACTGAAGGTTAAGACCAAACTGAAGGTTAAGACCAAACTGAAGGTTAAGACCAAACTGAAGGTCAAGACCAAAGTGATGGTCAAAACCAAATTGAAGGTCAAGACCAAACTGAAGGTCAAGACCAAACTGAAGGTTAAGACCAAACTGAAGGTCAAGACCAAAGTGACATCAAGACCAAACTGAAGGTTAAGACCAAACTGAAGGTCAAGACCAAAGTGAAGGTCAGGTTTGAGCTTTGTGGAATTTTTCCACGTTTATTGGCCAAAATAAGAATTTCTGAATAATTTCTAGTTTCTTTGAATGAAAACAAGAAGCGACTCAGACTAATAAAATTAAACCCTTATCATCTATAAGATGAAACGAAGGCCGCGGCCTCGCAGGCCATGTGTTTACAGAGCTCACATCAGGTGGTTTACGCAGTGATTACAGGTAGCCCAGCAAGGGAGATGAGAGAACATCAGCTCGTCTCAGCCGCCTGAGGAAGTTCACCTTTTGCTACTTGTGAGCCCCTTACAGACAGACGCACCTGCCTGTGTGTGACTGCGTGATGACCTAACTTCTCTAGGTGCTGAGCATCACTCTCAGCTAATACCAAGTTAGCTCAACGTTAGTAAAGTCACTGAGTTACAGCCGTTCCGTGCCTGCTGTGGTTGTTCAGCTGTGGCGGCCATCTTGAATTGACTCAAGCAGTTTCAGTCTGTCCACTGGTTCATGAGATATTTTGCTAACAGACAGTAATACCTTGGACCCAGCTCTCTTTCAGCATCCCTGAAAAGCCTCCACCCTCGGCTCCTTGTTCCCCTCGTTGTGTCACCATGGGTCCGTTTGACCCGGTTCTGGTTCACCCGGCTCAGTGTTCTCATTAAGACCCGGGACCAGACGGGGGACTAGCTGAGCCGTCCCTGGACCACAAACTGGATAATGAGGCACGAGACGGCGGCCAACAGAAGGAGGGAAATCCCCTGAACTCAACACACCTCCACAAACACCACTGTGGGAGCTCGCCAACACGTGTGTTGGTGTGTGTATGTCGCTGTGCCTCCTGCTGAAATAAATGCCTGTCTGCCCCTCCATCTGTCTACCTCCACCACAGACGGGACATGGGGAGGGGGGGCAGGAGCCTTGTTGTCCTCGAGCTGGAAATAAACCTTCCCAAAGATCCTCCAGTTAAAAACTAAATTTATCTCTGTGTCCCTTGTGTCTGTGAATAAAAACCTGATTTTCTCTGAGCATTTTATAGTTTCAACATTTTTGCTTTAAACCACCTGATCAAGTTTTGTGTCGGTGATTAAAGGCATTGTTCGAGTCCGGGGTTCGAGTCTGGGGTTCGAGTCCGGGGCTCTCCAACCAGGTCTAGGTCTCAGGACGTCACCAACAAACACCTGGACCACACGATTCTTCAGCTCTATGTTGGCTTGACAGTCATGTGACGGGTTACCATGGTAACACTGACAAGCATGTTACATGTCCGTATGACGCATCATGACCACCATCAGCCAACCAACCAAATAACAAATCAATCAATAACCAATCAGTCAACTAATTAACAATCCAACCACCAACTAATCAATTAACCAACCAATCAATCATTAATTATACAACTAATCAAACAATCAACCAACAAATACCAACCAACCAACCAACTAATCGATCAATAATCAACCAACCAATTAACAACCCAACTACCAACTAACCAATTAATCAACCAACCATTCAAAAAACAACCCATTATCAAATTAATCAATCAAATCAATTGTTAAACTTATTAACCAGCCAACTAAACATTCATCCAATTAATTACCAGCCAACCAACAACCAACCAATCAAACCATTAATTATATAACTAATCAAACAACCAACCAATTAAAACATTAATTATATAAATAATCAAACAACCAACCAATTAAACCATTAATTAGATAACTAATCAAACAAACAACCAATTAAACCATTAGCTAAGCCATCAGTCAAATGTTTAACCAGACCCTCCTTGTCTCAGCTGGTTCTGTCCACAGAATCCATTTCTTCTGGTCCAAGGTCCACGTGGTCAGATCAGAGCTCTGTCAGGACTTTAGGGTTCAGATCGTAGATCTGCACAAGACTGGACTGGACTACAAGACCATCATCTTGATCCTGTAGAACACGATGATGAAGTGAAGGTCCCCCTACTCCCCGTTTGCAAACATGGAGACCATCTTTCCCACAGATGTTTCTCCAGACATTGAATAAGGTTTGACTTCAAGGTCAAACATTTATTTTAGTTTGAAGCTCAGAAAGAGATTTTTGTTTGTTAGTGTCGTTATTTGTTCATCAGGACGGAGAACTGATTGTAATTAATTTTTTTTGTCTTAGAACATGTCTTAGAAAACGTCTTAGAACATGTTTTAGAACACGTCTTAGAACATGTCTTAGAACATGTCTTAGAACATCTTAAAACACATCTTAGAACACGTCTTAGAACATGTTTTAGAACGTCTTAGAACACACCTTAGAACATGTCTTAGAACATGTTTTAGAATGTCTTAGAACACACCTTAGAACATGTCTTAGAACATGTCTTGGAACATGTTTTAGAACATCTTAGAACACACCTTAGAACATGTCTTGGAACACGTCTTAACACACGTCTTAGAACACGTCTTAGAACACGTCTTAGAACACGTCTTAGAACATCTTAGAACACGTCTTAGAACATCTTAGAACACGTCTTAGAACACGTCTTAGAACATCTTAGAACATGTCTTAGAACATGTCTTAGAACATGTTTGTTCATTTCACTTGTAATCGCTCTGAAAGTCCTTTAAAAAAATGGATGATGTCCTGAAAGTCTTTTGGTTCTAGAACAGCGCTGCTCCAGGTGGCTGCATGTTGGAGCAGCTCTGTTACTTTCATTCTGAGATTTTGCTTTTGGAAACATTAATTCCTCTTTTTCTGGATGTAAATCACATTTTCTGGATGATTGTTTCCTCTGGTATCAGATGCTGTGCAGCTGGAAGGATTTTTACTGAAACTTTTTTTAGTTTTGGACATTTGTTATGATGTGTAACCATGTATCAATCATGTATTGTAACCATGGCAACAAGGCAGTTTTCTCCAACCAGCAGCTGATTAAAATCTCAAAAGCTCAAATAATATCTCAACTGCAGCCCAAAATCTCAAATTAGTTGAAAAGGATGTTCTGTGGATGCATTCTCGTGTACCTGCCAGCTGTGCTCGAGTGTCTGACCACTGAGATCCTGGAACTAGCAGGAAACACAGCTCATGACAGTGGAAGAACAGGATCGTCCCTCGGCACCTACAGTTGTCTGTCCTCAGTGACGAGGAGCTCGGCAGACTGCTGGGAGGAGTGGCCATCGCTCTGGGAGGAGTTCTGCCCGGCATTCGGGCGGTCTTACAGACCGGGGGAACCGAGAGGCCAGCTGAGTCTGGGTGGACGGATCGGACAGCATCTGCAGCCAGTTTCTTAGGATCCACTGTGGGATGGACCTTTACAAGAGATCCTTCCTGTCTACAGCATCAGCATCTATAACATCTCTTAATGAAATGAGGATAACGAGTTACAGCAACAAAATAATTTCCCTCTGGGATTAATAAAGTATTTTTGAATTTGAATTTGAATTAAATGCAGATGTTCAGCCACAGACCTTCTACACATCCAGGCTCATACCTGACGAACGTGTCAGGTGTTTCCAGAGAAAACGAGGCTTTCATGAACTTCAACTGGTGAGGAGATAAACTGGGTTGTCCTGGGAGAGTTCATCTCCTCCTGATGACGGTAGTGGAGCCAACATGAGAACGACCCAAACGTACCGGCATGAATCACCCGTGACTCAGGAACACCTGATTTATTTCCAGCTCTGATGAAGTTCCTTTGGGCTCGTTGCTCGCCGCTGACAGTTGCTTCAGAGCATCATCAGTTCAACACCGTGGCCGATCAGCGCATGAAATGCATCATCAGAGTCTGATTCACAGATTATTCACCCTGATTTATGCCTGTTGACGTGCCAGCCCAACCGTCCACGGTAATGACCACGATGGCCTCCTGCCATCCACATGGACATTACAACTGATTAATCCGGCCAGTTGTTGTCTGTGAGCAGTTTGTGTGAAACACACACGTCACCTTCCTCCTCTCAGCCTACTGGAGGAAACGACGCCTGTTCATCGTGACAGCATCCATTTCCTGTTGCTCTAATGGCGCACGGCTCACAACGTTTGGACCAACTGTTCCGGTTCTTGGAGCCCAAACATCGTCACCTTCCTGTGCCAGAAGGTATAAATAAATCATTTTTTGTCTTCAAGCAGACACGTCATTTTAAAACACGTTTTTCTGTCTCCTTTATGAAACAAACCAACTTTATTTAAAAAACAAAGTGCCAAACTCAAAAAAAAAAAAACCCCACTAACGGCGTAAAAACATTAAAATAAACCAAGAAACAGCTCGAACCACTCGTCGCAACGAGCGCCTGAGAAAAGAAGCCGTTTGTTTAGAAACCTCAGAAACTCCGTCGACGATGAACCAGCGGTTCCACTGGACCGGAGCCAAAGATCTGCTGCACCCACAGAACGAGAACGTGGAACACAACGGAGAAAGAACCCGTTCAAAAGGTTCGAGAGATCAGGTTGGACTATCTGGTGAAAGAGGGAGTGGAACTGGTTCTGGTCATCGGAGACCGCTGTTGGGGCGGCCGGGGGGTGTCAGTAAACAGAGAAACTAACCTAACAGGAGAACTGAACGTCTTCTTCCACCCGCCCCGAACTAAACTTTTATCTCTTCATGGGTCACGCAGTCATGTGACCTTCAACAGAAATCTTCATCTTCTTCGTCTTCTTCAGGGGTCTCCTCAGAGAACTAACTCACACGAAGACTTGGTGTTTGGTTTTACACCCCATGTCCTTCCTGACCAACCACAGACCACCGAGCTACCACAGCCTCTGTGTGGAGCAGAGAGCTGCTATCTAGGGTGCCCAGGGGAGCAGATGGTGGGGGTTAAGAGCCTTGCTCAAGGGCCCAGAGTGAGGCAAATGAGGGTGGAGGCAGGTGTGGGTGTTTCACCTTTCTCACCCACATGTTGATGTTGTCAATCCAGGGAGTTGAACCACCGACCTTCCGATCACAGGCCCATCTTCTCTCACCTCTGCACCACCACTCCCTCAACATATGCTTCTTTTCTTAATATTCCTGAAAAGTATATTTTCCTCTAATGATTTATTGGGGGTGGGGGGCAAACTTTGTTAATCACAAATTGGGGGGCACCCCCCTCCCCCACCCGTCTGAAGGAGGGGGACGATGCGAGTCCTCAGACAGAAGCGGGTCGTCTGACGTGTCGTTGAAACATCTCGAGGCAGTTTTTATAAAAACACCGTGCGTTCTTTCAGTCGTTCTGGAGCCGTCAGAACCTCCGAGGAGGAAACGAGGGTACGGACTGACCAGCAGCCGTTCAGGCCCAACACAAACAGCCAGACATGACGTTGGTTTGACTCCAACAGGTAAAGTTTGCGGTTGTCATGGAAACCTCCAACTTTAAATGTGAGGACGCCTGAACGGGTTTTAATCCCAGAGCTCATATCCGGCGCTGCTTTGTTCTTGAGCCTTTCGGCTCGTCTCGGCTGTAATTACCCCGATGTGAGACCACAGGAAGTCACTGCTGATGCTGGTTAATCACGGCGGACAGGTCCAGCGCCGTGGCGTCCTCCCTCCAATCCAGCCATCACGATGACTTACTGACGCCTCGTACCCTCCTCCCATTTCTGCAGCTAGCTCGTTGAGTTAATCGGCTGCAGGTTTTAGGGTTTTGCCTCGTCCCGGCGGTGGCCCCGGTCAGAGAGTCTGACGGAACGCCGAGGAGTGGTTTCCTGCTGTGGTTCAGATCCTTCAAACGTCCTGCGGAGAAGAGAGGAGCTCCAGTCCATCTGCAGCTCAGAGTCTTTGGGTCTTTAACTCCGAGGAGCTGAAACCAGAAGTTTTTATATTTTAACTGAAACCTGCAGAAGAGTTATTTTACTAACACACCAACGGAAAGCAGGAAGACTGAGGACTCTTCTTCAAAGTGTTATTTTGTCAACACAATTTAAAATGTGACTAAATAAAAGTCTTTATGTGGTTTTATTGTTTGATCTGAATCATTTTGTGTTTTTTATAATTTCCTGCAGCTCCGCCTCAAAGTTTGATCGACTCTTTTAAGGAGCGGCTCAAATTTTATTTTCTTACCTTCGAAGTCAGCAGAGACTCTTCCCCTCAGCACGTAGCTGCAGAGGCTGCTGCCACAGGAAACATTTCATTCATCTCGTCATCGTCACCAAAAACTCTGTTCATTTTGATCAAGACAAGTGAAGTCACGTCTCACGCTAATTCTAGTTTTATGTTTTTTCTCAGTTTGTCTCTTCCTGTATTTATATTTTAGTTTTATTTCATTTCACTTGTGTTTTTTCTTTATTTCATTTGGTTCGTTTTCAGTTTTTGGCTTCATGAAGCTCTCGACCTTGACCAAGTGGCTTTAAGAATCTGTTGGACTCCTGGCAGGGACCAATGCAGACATGTTCCTGTTTTTAGTTTTATACATTTGTCTCGGAATCTAGCAGTTTTTTTGGTTTTGTTACCTTTTTCCTTTTAGCCATCCTATTTGTTAAAAAAAAAAAAAAAAAAAAAAAAAAAACTGTAGTATGAGTTTTTATAACTGCTTATTGTTGTTGCTGTTGTCCATTGTTGTCATCTTTCTTTGTTGAAATCAGGTCTCTCTTGTAAATGAGTCCTCGAGGCTCAATGGGATTTACCTGTATAAATAAAGGTTGATTGATGTGTGACAAAACAAATGAATCTTTATTTCCTCGTTTGTTCAGTTGTGTTAGTTTCCAGCTGTTTGAACGTTAAATTAGTCGTTCGTTTGGTTCTTTGGGATCAGCTTCTTATTCATGTCTCATAAAGTCTTGATGTTGGTTAATCTCGGTGTCTTTTCATGTAAGTTGTTCAGATTTTGTTGGTTTTTCCATGAAATGAGTTGTTTCCTGTTTAACCGTCATGAGGAGCTGCAGCCCAGAGCTCCGTATGAAGACGTCCAGGTTGTAAAACCAAACAGCTGAGGTCCAACATCTGGAACGGACAGGTCATTAGGGCCCCTCAGGTTTGTCCTTCGTGTCTCTGCTGGTTCGGGGGCAGAGCTACATCCCCGACCTTCGCCTCCTCCTCAGAACCTGACACCGAACACGTTCTGCTCCGTCCTCTCCTCGCGGACGAACAGAAATGAGCTGAAAAGGTGAAACAGCCAGTGAGTCCGATTGTCCTGGTTGAACGGTCAAACTTCAGCAACGTTAATGATTAGTTTTTTACTCCCTTTAAAAAAAAACAAAATCATTCTGCTTTATCTGAACAGGCTGTGGACAGAAGGACGCCTCGTGCTTCCTCTCTGGCTCATGTTGTTATGGTTCTGGGTCCTGGTTCTGCTCTTCCGCAGGTCTCGGACGTATCTGAGGGTCTGGAATGTCTCCTTTTTCTCCAGAGCGCGTCCTCGTTACCGCGGAGACGCGGAGAGACGCAGCGGCAGCCGGGAGACCGACTCTGACTGCAAATTAACCTCAGAGGAGCTGAAGGCCAGTCAACTTGATTCAAGATGGCCGCCACAGCTGGCTACAGCTCAGGCAATTTAACAGACACTGAGCTAAAGCTTGGTGTGGTAGTAGCTGAGAGTGATCCCAAATACACGCTCTGAGCACCAGAAGACTGTGTGGGATTAAATACTTCATGGGTTATCTTTAAGATTCAATCAAAACCTCCAGAAGTTTCGTTTTTCAACACTTTGTTAAAAACTCTGACGTGAAAGGTGGCAGGCGATACGCGCTCCCTCACAGAAATCCTTTCTGTCCGTCTGACTCCTGAAAGATTTCACAATAAAATTAAATGAAGAGCGTACGAGTCATTACAACTTATTTCAAACAGAACGCTGAATTTACGCCAAGACTTTTTTCTCGTTTTCATCTGGAAGGACCCGACAGCAGAGGAAACGTTCTGCCACCTCTGGCTGCATGAACCCCCGGCGCCAAACCCAAACCAACACCGTAAAACAACCAGGATGCGCCGAGACACCGAGTACAGTACTGACCTATGAGTACCTGCCAGTACCGAGTACCAACCCAAGTACTAAGAAAAGGCAGTCTATTTCTTACAATTACTTTGGACGTGTTTTATAATCCAGAGGACATTCCTGTCAGCTCCTCAGACAGAGCAGGACACTAACAGTCTTCTCCAAAGATCCTGTTGGACAGCAGTGAGTCTGAGCCAGAACCTGAGGTCTGCTTTGGAACCCCTCCACGTCTCCTGATGGTTAATGATCACCTTCATGGTGCGCTGCAAACACAAACTGGTAACAAGTGTAGATCAGGACAGTCCACTCAAAAACAAAATATCTATGTCCAATATTGCTGGGCGGCTGTGGCTGAGTGGTTAGAGCAGTTGTCCTCCAATGGAAGGGTTGGGGGTTCAATTCCACCAGCAGTCACATGCTGAAGTGTCCCTGGGCAAGACACTGAACCCCTCATTGCCCCTGATGTGTGTCTCATCAATGTATGAATGTGATAAAGCTCTCATTATTATTTGTACAGATCTAGTATAGAGCTGTATGAACAGGTGAATGAGGACAGATTTTTTTAAAGAGCTTTGAGTATCTTGATGAGATAGAAAGGAGCTGTATAAGTACAATCCATTTACCATACAGCTGAGTATAAAGTAGTACCCAAAGACTTTCAGGAGTATCAGTACTCATATTGATGCATCCCTGAAACAAGCAAAGAACGGCCTCAACAGAAACAAATAGACATTACAGTTTTAGCCATTATGACTGGACTGAACCGAGTCCAAAAGAACTGAAAGACCTTCAGGACGTCTGAAGAACTGCTGATCCAGAACCACGTTAAAGGGTTACAGGAAGTCTGGATGGTCTGTAGGACTATGAAGAGGGTTGGATCAGGGAGCTTTGAATGGAGCTGTAATTCACTACATGCGAATTACTTTAGTGTCTGAACTGAACGTGTAAAGAAGTTATTCTAGAGGACACCAGTTCTTTTCCCCTCGGAGCAACAGGTGCCAGAATCTTCAACAAGCCTCCAGGAGCTTCAACTTCAGATGAAGTCTGCAGCCCTAATTGAATAAACTAATCAGAGTCTGAACACAAACGCACCGTGCGGTTGTTGTTTAATGAGCTGCTTGTGGTTTCTCAGTTTGTGGCATCTAAAGGAGGGGTCTTCTTCTTCTTATGCAGGGTTTG
>NW_023618646.1:35741-44208 GCF_014905685.2 Nematolebias whitei
GGGGGGGGGGGGGGGGGGGGGGTTTAAAGGCCAATCACAGGTTCAGGAGTCTGAACGCTCCTTGTGCACCACAGCTACAACAGAAACTGGACTGGATGAGCAGACTGCAGTGTTTGACTTGATAATCGCGCTGGTAACGACGCTGGAGCTACAAAACACGACACGTTGAAGAGTCGCCGAACAAATCCACCTTCAAACAGTCGAGTGTTCAAACACGCCTTGTGTTTCAGGGCAAACAGGACGGCATTATTCGTGTTTGGAGCCAAAAATTCTTAGACATTTTCTAAAATTCTGCATCATCCATCTTCAAACTGGACGACAGCCATGCTGAGCTCTCTACGATCGACACGCGTAACAAAACACGGCTACTCTGGAAAGTCTTCAGTGTGAAGCCAATCATGGTGTTGCTATGGTCCTAGTGCTCCAAAAGGTGTGTCCTGCCCTGTCAGGACACATTCAATTCAATTCAAAAATACTTTATTAATCCCAAAGGGAAATTAAATGTTGTAGTAACTCGTTATCCTCATTTCATTAAGAGATATTATAGATTTATTTATTAAACTTTATTTAACCAGGCAAATCCCACAGAGAACACAGATCTCTTCTGTAAGAGAGGCCTGGACCTGAAGGCAGACTAACATGCATGCTTTTGGTCTGTGGGAGGAAACTGAAGCACCCGGAGAAAACCCACGCAAGCATGAGAAGAACATGCAAACTCCACCCAGAAAGACCCCAGGCCCAACCGGGGCTTGAACCCAGGACCTCCTTGCTGTGAGGCAGCAGTGATAACCACTGAGCCATCGTGATGCCATAGAAACTGATGGCTATAGGCAGGAAGGATCTCTTGTAAAGGTCTGTCCCACAGCGGATCCAAAGAAACTGGCTGCAGATGCCGTCTGATCCATCCAGCCAGACTTGGCTGGCCTCTTGGCTCCCCTGGACTGTAGGACCGCCCAAATGCCGGGCAGAACTCCTCCCAGAGCGATGGCCACTCCTCCCAGCAGTCTGCCGAGCTCCTTGTCGCTACAGACAGCCGGCAGCAGGTGTCGGGGATAATCCCGTCCTTCTGCTGTCACGAGCAACATTTCCTGCCAGTTCCAGGATCTCAGTGGTCGGGCACTCAAGCAAAGCTGGCAGGTAGATGAGAATGCATCCACAGAGCCTCATTTTCAACTCATTTGAGATTTGGGGCTGTAGTTGAGATATTACTTGAGCTTTTGAGATGTCAATCAGCTGCTGTTGGTTGTAGAAAACTGCCTTGTTGCCATGGTTACGCATCATAACAAATGTCCAAAACTAAAAGAGTTTCAGTAAAAATCCTTCCAGCTGCACAACATCTGATACCAGAGGAAACAATCATCCAAAAAATGTGATTTACATCCAGAAAAAGAGAAATTAAAGTTTCCAAAAGCAAAATCTCAGAATGAAAGTAACAGAGCTGCTCCAACATGCAGCCACCTTGAGCGGCGCAGTTCTAGAACACGCTTGAATACCACACTAGATTAGCATAATGCTAGCTGCTAGGTTCCATGAACCTGTGATGTTACTTAAACGCAGCCAGTCCAGCTTAAAAATCATGATGCACATCGGTCATTAATACCACCACCATTCTCCACCCAGGACCCCATCCAGGGAACTCCTCCATCTTTTCCTCCCTTTTAGTCTCCATATCCTGTGATTCCCAGGTGGAGCTAGTGACAGTGGTGACAGTGGTCACACCGCAACAATTCACCTTCGATCAAACACCGGTTTATAGGGCTGTTCATTACAAGCTCCAAGTTGTACATTTTTACTGCAAGTGTCCTGATGAATGCTCAATAATCCAGGTAGATAAATATAGCAGGTGGAGTCACATCCTCTGGACGGATTCATCTTGTTGAAATGTTTTGTCTTTTATTCAAAAGACCTCTTCAGTCCAGAAAAGGTCAGGTCCGAAGAAGTCTTCTGGATAAAAGATGAAACGTTTCAACAAGAAGAATCCGTCCAGAGGCCCTGACTCAACCTGGATATTTTCCCTTGTTGAACTCTGAGAACAAGTCAGACACATTTGTCCTGAAAACAGTTCCAGCCTGAAAACTCACCTGCCTGACCACTTTCCACCATCACTTCCTTAAGCCAATACTTTCCCTCCTCACCAGAAAAACAAAACCAACCACACAAACCTGTGGCAGAGCAACGACACAACCCTGGATGATGGCGTCTCCTGAACAGTGACTGAAGCTGGAGGTGGTCTCAGCCAGTTGTTGGACAGATGTTGTATCATAAACTGCACACACATGTTTGTATCATCTGTCACAAAATGACAGCTAGACAGCTGGATGGAAACCAGCCGTGCACATTTAACACACACACCGAGTGCTGAGTCAGTCTGATGGAAGAAGAGCAGCGACGAGCACAGATGGCGACTAAACAAACAGGCCTCCCAGAACCAACAACCAGCAAACGACGCTGCAGCCGATCTTCACACCAGAGTCTGCTCCGAGTGTGAAGACGGTGACGATGAGGAGGGTGGACGGCCACGAGGGAGAAGATGGTGGGATTCATTCATCCCAACTGGTCTGCGGTGAACAACGACCGGAAGACGGAGCGGCCTACACACAATCTGACCGAGCTCTGAGCGACTCGCACCGTCCACGTCACGGCCAGGACCCCGAGCCGAACCCGAGTCAGAACCTGAGTCAGAACCTGAGTCAGAACCTGAGTCAGCACAGGAACACAAATGGATCTGATTCATCCCACGGACCACGAGCCGATGAACGTTTCTTACAAACGCTGATATTTCAGGAAGGAATCAGTAAAAACATGTTGATACGAACGAGGCTCGCAGCTGACCACGAGACAAACGACAAGAAACGTCCTGAAGGACAGACTGTCCAACACCTCGTCATCAACAATAGTCTTTTATTCTCAAAGGTCAGAAGTCATTTCCAAACTGGAGTCCATCGTCCACAGAGGAAGTGGACAACACCGAGGACAGCTGACGGTCGTCCCAGGACCGGACCCTTCAGAGAACTGAGCAGAAACCTCAATGAACTGAAGTCACCTCAGAAACAAAAGTGGGCCAGGGTTCCTCCCCAGCCATGAGGGACACCTTTCCTCCAGGCACCAGATCTGATGAGTGACTCAAAAACTGAACGATTCAGTCATCGAGACTCTGAACCAAACCAACACTACCGACTGGTTTTTGGTCCATAACCAATCGTCTCAGGAGTGGCAGACAGCTCACCCCGAAGGTCAGACCGTGTAGTAATCAGACATGAGCTCCTTCGCAGACTGTGCAGCCCTCAGGCAGCAAGTCAAAGGTCAAAGGCAGCTGGGTGACCTCTGTCTGACAGGGGAGTGAGAGACATGTTACCAAGGCAACAGGGGGCAATAGATGAGGGGGCGGGTAGCTGAGGACCCAAGACTGTGCTAGAACTGTTACCACGTTCTTCTAGAAAGACCAGGAAGGACCAGCAGAGTCAGTCTGAGGTTCTCATCAGACCATTCAGTTCATAGCAGGACCAGACCCGGTTCAGGCTTCATGGCTCAGCTGGACCTGAACCATGGGTCGTTTCTTAGGAGACAGCAGTACAGCAGGTCCAGCTGTTCAGCCTACACAAGAACTGCTTCGATCATTTTAGGGACTTTTACCAAAAACCTCACAACATCCGAACAATCTAAGAACGGAAGCAACAAACATCCCATAATTCTGCCGGCGAGGCCCACAGGGCTTCGGACCAGAAGGTTCTGGAGTCAAATGTGATGCCATCTGTGTGTCAGCTGAAGCTTGGACCAAACTGTGTCGTGCTGGACTCAACCCGATGGGAACGCCGTGGTGGGACCTGAAGGCAGCATGTATGAAGATAAACGAGCATCAGAAGTCGCACAAACAACACGCAACAATAAAAAATATATTTTCAGCATCTTGATCAGACGAAGGAAATATTTTGTTCTGCTGGTTCGTACAGAGGAAGAATAAACTAAGCATTCTGAGTCCCAATGTTCCCAGTGAGCGAGTCTGGTGACGCTCACATGTCCCAGCTTTTCAGCAGCCTTGAACGCAGCATCCCATTTGTGAATCTGGAAAGTCTCAAAAGTCACGTGCACCACAGCTGATCCGTGCACCGCAGCCGATCCGTGCACTGCAGCCGATCCGTGCACTGCAACCGATCCGTGCACAGCAGCCGATCCGTGCACTGCAACCGATCCGTGCACAGCAGCCGATCCGTACACTGCAGCTGATCCGTGCACCGCAGCTGATCTGTGCACCGCAGCTGATCCGTACACTGCAGCTGATCCATGCACAGCAGCTGATACGTGCATGTGTATTTGAGAGTTTGCATGCGGGGAATGTTCCCACTCGTGCAGTTGGCGTGTGCGTTAAAACCCTGTGCACGTTGGTAAATCTTGTCGCGTGTGTGAAAACTTCGGATGCGTCTCTGTGGAAATCTCACTCCGCTGCAACTGTTGGGGGTTTAACGTCAAACTGAATTGCAGGAGTTTTCCAATCGTCTGCTGCGGTGGTTCTCAGTGCTGAATGATGTGCACAGGCTGGAACACAGCTTGACAAGCCGTGCACGTGAAAATACACTGTGGTCATAGAACGTGTGTGGATGGAGAAGAACTGGAGTGATGTTTGAAAGAGGACAACCCTCTTCCAGAACTTGTGAATGACTTGTTGATGTTTGAGCCATCGTCTTTGTATTCGTTTTATTTTGCTAACAGAAAACCTTCTGACGGGCAGAGCAGGAAACAAAAAGAGCTTTTTGGGTCTGTGGGAGTCTCTGCGAGCCAGAAGCAGACCTGCAGACACGAGCAGGACTACCTGATGGCAGCAGAGTCCGAGGCGTCGTCAGACAAATCCCGCAGATGCTCGTTAGGACGGTTAAGCTGCTGCCAACATCCGGAGAGCGTGCCGAGTGCCCGGCAGAGCTAACGGAGGAGATTTGTCTCACTCCGGCTCTGTCGCCGTGACGTCCTGATCCAGATCTGCTGGCTTTGAGCTGAGAAGCTGCAGGATCAGGCCCGGCTCAGCAGGAGCTCAGCCTCCGCCTCAAAGCAATAACACTCCACTGCACGAGAACAATGTGGATTTACAACTTTATTACACCCGTCATTCACACACAAAGAAGACTTCCTGTTTAAATCTGAGTATTTGGTTTAATAAAGTTCTGCACAGATAGAATAAAATTAATTATTTATTCTTCCTCGGCGGTCCTTCAGATGCAGTTGGATCCGTGCACAGAGCTGCAGAAAACTCAAGTTGTTTTACACGTTTGATGACACGTTTCATTAACAGAAGGAATTAACCGTACTCGCCCTTTATTTAACGCAGAGTTGATCCCGTTTCTGTCTGAATAAAATTAGCTCAGATGTGAACCGGGATCTATTTTTATCTGCGGGGAGTATTTTTAGCAGCAGCTGCCTCTGCAGAGCTCACTTACACACTTTAATATTTAAGAGTGAGGACGGAGGCCGCTCAGCCAGACATGCTGCTGCCGGCGCAGCCAACGTGGATGAAATACAACTCACTGAAGAAAACGCTCGCTAACGTCACCTGCTGCTGTCGCTCTACACACATCTGAAGGGAAAACTGCATTAGTGCAACATAAAGATAAAATTATAAACTGACAAACTGTTAAAACCAGGACTCAACTTGAACACAACAGGATCTGGGAACGCTCTTATTTTGACAGGGTGCATTCTGGTAACTCTCAGGCCCAACAATAATAATAATAATAATAATGCAACTTTATTTTATGATTGTCTACTGTTGTTGTCAGCACACTGTTAAAACCAGGTCTCTCTTGTGAATGAGGCCCAGAGGCTCAATGGAATTCATCCATCCATTATCTTTTACCCACTTCTTCCATTTTGGGTCATGGGGGTCACCGGTGCACATGTCCAGCGGGGGAGTGGGGGTACACCCTGGACAGGTCTCCAGTCCATCACAGGGACACAGAGACAAACGAAACAAACAACCATTCACTCTGTCACCTAGAGACAATTTAGAGTCACCAATCAGTCTAACATGCATGTTTTTGGTCTATGGGAGGAAACCAGAGTACCCAGAGAAAACCCACGCAGAGAACATGCAAACTCCACCCAGAAAGGCCCTTGGACCGGGATTTGAACCAGGGACCTGCTCGCTGAAAGGCAGCAGCTCTACCAGTTGCGCCACCGTGCTGCCCCTATATTGGATATTTAATCTGAAAATAATTACATAAACACTCATTTTAAACACAACAGCCACTTACGAGCTTCCTAACATCACATATGATCTGCTCCTTCAAGTAAGCATTTCCGCTTCTACCCTTAAAAAACTCTGCCCCTTTAGATTTAGAGCCTGCAGGTGTGTGTGTGTGTGTGTGGGGGGGGGGGTGTTGTGTTAGGATGCTTGAAAGAAGAGGAGCGCGCTCTCTTCACACAAGGAGAGCTGTTGGTCAGGCTACTTCTTGTTGCCCTCTAAGATAGAATCAAGTGTTTACAAATGTAGGTAAACCTTTACCCCCCACCCCCGTATTTGCGTTCCGGGATCGTTTGGTTTACAAATTAAAAACTGTTTCTAAACAGTTGAAAATTTACAGACTGCTTAAAAACAGGATTTATGGAGGCAGCCATGATGGAATAATAAAACAAAGAAGCACCCAGTGGAAAACTGAGCTGAGATGCTGGTTGCCATGGTGATTCCCGCCTTTTCTGTGGAGAGGGAAAGGAGGCGGAGTCTTCAGACTCCACCTACAAAGTGAGCCTCAGACAGTATCTGTGTGAAAACCAGGACTTGTATCCAAACTCTTGTTGAGCCCTGAGCCCCACAGGAGCAGGTTCACTGCTCCGCAGCGTTTCACGTGGGAGTTATCGACGGGTTCCTCAGGTCTGAGGGTTAATGTTGAGCTGGGACAGAACTCAACAAGAGTTTACGTTTGATTTGGCAGAAAACCACCTCACTGATGGAGAAACTGAAGAAACAAACGGACTGTGGAAATATAAAGAGTTTGTTGTAAAAAGATGTGAAAACTCAAACAGTTTTAAAATTAGTGAATTAATGACTCTCATAAAATCTCCCCTACACACACTAGTTTTCAGTGGCGACATCATACTCACTACAGACATCACTGCCACCACACTTCAGTGGAAATACACTAAGTTATATTCTAAAGTATAGATTTTATACATTTTACAGCATTCTAAAGGAATTCAGGCCCAAAAGTGTCTGACAATTAAAAAATGATTAAATTCAGCTTCTTTATCCAGAGTGTTTCTAATCAGTGCTTCACTAATTACTGTTCATAACTGATGTATAATTAATCAGTGTTTGAGAGTTTTTAAAGACATTAGATAGATTTACACCTGCCAGGTGGTGGGGATCAGCTCCATCCCTCCTCCTCCTCCTCCTCCTCCTCCTCTGCTTGTTATGGAGGGAGCAGACCGGCTGAGATGGATCGCTGCACAAACAAATGTTTGTTCTGCCCTTCACAAACCCCAGAGACACACAAACACACAAACGGCATCCTAAAACTGACAAATGTGTGCGTGTGAGCAAAGAGCGTGGCAGGAGGGGGCGTGTCTTATTCCTTATTAGTGTGACAATTTAAATATTTATTTATTCATTCATTTAAAAGAAAAAAGAAACAAAACAAATTCATCAAAAAGAAAAAACATTGAATGAAAAGGTGCAGAAAGAAGAAAATTATTGTAATATCTGCCCCTTATTAAAAAAATAACTACAAACAACAACTCAGGCTTGAACAATCCCAAAAGTGAAAACAACAAACATCAGGCATGGATGGATGGATGGATGGATGGATGGATGGATGGATGGATGGATGGATGGATGGATGGATGTTAAATGGATGTCTTAAAGACATAAAAACCTGGATGAACCTTAATTTTCTCCTGTTGAACAGACAAGACTGAGGTTTTGGTTTTTGGACCTGAGCACCTTAGGAATGAATGTTTCAGTCTTTCTCCCTCCTTAGATGCATTAATCTGTCCTCCAGCTCTAATGTTAAAAATCTTGGTGTTATTTTTGATCAGGACATGTCTTTTATCCCCCACATTAAAAACGTTACTAGAACCTCCTTCTTCCACCTGCGTAATATTGTGGTGGAGTTAAACTCAAAGCTGCTCCTCACATAAATAATGTTAAATTATTATTTTATAGATTAATGTTTCTGTTAAATTATTATTTTATAGATGAATGTTTCTGTTCAGAGCCTGACACGACTTCTGTTGTGACTTGGAGCTTTAGAAATAAACTGAATTGAATTAAATAAATATATATATATATATATATATTTATATATATTTATATATATGATGAATGGATGGACGGTTGGTTTGATGGATGGCTGAACTGATGATTGGATGGCTGGTTGAATGGATGGATGGATGAATGGTTGGATGGACAGTTGGATGGATGGATGGTTGGATAAATGGATGGATGGTTGGTTTGATGAATGGTTGGATGGATGGTTGGATAAAT
>NW_023618647.1:0-3506 GCF_014905685.2 Nematolebias whitei
TGTAGTGAACTTGACCTGATGTCAAATCAATGACCTTAGGATCATATGGTCAGAAACTGTCATTTCATTGATCTGCATCTAGAAATACAGGTTGATCGATCCTGAGACTTTCTTTCTTGAATTAATCAAGTGGAAAAGACAATTCTCTATGATCATTACTATTTTACAAATGTTTGATAATCAAATTGTGTTAGTTCAAACAATGTTTACATGTTGAAGTGAACTACTCATTTTTATTTACTTAAACAGTAGTAATGATTTTTATTCCTCATTCAAAGAAGAAATCAGGGTAATATGCATTTCTTGATTTTTCTGTCTTCAATGAGCAAATTTGTAAGTGTGTTAAAGTTCGAGCTTCGGTCAACTAAAAAGTTTACTGAAAAGAAATGTCATGTTTAACTTTTACAGCAAGATACAGGAGAGGTGGCACCACGAAGTCTGGTTTTTCCATGATATCTTTCTGTCTGTTCTTAAACAATCCTTGACTTTCCATAACACCTTACATCACAAACCACACCTCTGTTCTGGTCCATCCACGAATCAGAAAGCTCTCAAATGAACCGGAAGTGACCCATTTAAATGTGGCAACTTCCCAGTTCAATGGGAGAGTTTTGAAGAGTTCCAGAGTTCAGAGTTCTGAAAGAGTTCACAAGGAGTTCCAGAGAGTTCCAGAAGAGTTCTTGGAATCCAGAATGCAGAGATTTTGGGACAACCTGGATGCAAAACGCAGGCATTCATGGTTGCTGCTGGACCAAACAAGCTGAACCAGAGACGATTTTGGGAATTATAACTTCTGTTTGGATAACCTCGCACGACTCTCGAGGTATTTTAGCTGTTCTCAACGGAGACGCTGAAAGTGGCTGGAAGTAGGACTTCACGCCGACCTGATCTATCTTCAGAAAGGTAAAGTTGACCTTCACCCAAAAGTGTACCGTTTGGGACAAGCTGATTTCCAAAGAGCGTGCTGTTCTGGTTAAAACAGATAAATTCCCTCACACATCTCTCTGTAAGATAAATCTCAATTTTCCATCTTCAAACTCTCCTTTCTCCTAAAATCATTACAGATATTTTTAGAAATGTCTGAAGCAAAGTTTCTCAATCACCGCCGTGTGAATTGATGTCTGCTGTTCTGCTGAAAAGTGAAAACAATCGCCGTATTGTTCTCACTTCCTGTAAAACTAGCCATGTTGTTATTTTCATATTCTGCCAAATTAATGTAAATGTTTGATGTTAAACTTTGATTCTGTAAATAAATGACCGCATTCATTTTGATGGGTCAAAGATAAATAACGTCTCTCGTTACATTTCTGTTAAATTCAATGCACGCATGTTACACAGTTCAGAAAAATGAAGAACCCGTTTAATGTATGAATATATCTCAGCATCTGTTCATACTACATCAACAAGACAATAATTTTTCCGCACTAATGATGTGATTTCTGGTAAAGCCGTACTTACCCTCGCTGTTTCTACAACATCCTGAAGAACGAGCAATAAACACAGCAACTTAGGGAAAATTCTATGGAAAATGTCCAACTTTGTAGGGCCTTTATTTTGAAATTCCACATGAGATCTTGGTGACATCCGGTGAGCAACATCTGGAGATGTTCTACAGTCAGCCTGAAGTGAGACTGGTCACTGGAAAAATAACCACAAAACAGTGACTAAAGTCAAATATTATGGATCATATTCACAGGCGGACACTAAAAATCATTTCTGAACATAGACCAGCAAGAATGACTTCAATCAACTCGAGTCAAAACATGAAAAACTCATTGGGAGTTTTTTATTTATTTAACTTACAACACAAAAAGTTCGCTACTCTTTGGATATGGGGACGAGATTGAAACTTTTTGTGGAAACAGCTGAGCAGGAATGTTGGTCCCGTTACAGCTTCCAGTGCTAACATGTGTTTTATGTCCAGAGTTTGTACCCAACAGGAGACACACATCAGATTTTATTTTGAAAGAACCTCACGAGCGTGACTACCTGGTGGTGTTAGCGCGTGCACAACCAAACCGCGTGAGCGCTGACTTTTTGAAGTGGAGGCTGCTGGACCGAAGTTTAATATTGAACAATTTGACTAGAAATTACAACCATACCTGTTATGCCCCTTTTCCATTAGTTCCGGTACGGGCCGACTGGACCCTACTTGGCCCGGTTCTGAGGCTTTTCCATTAGTACCGGTACTTAGCACCTGTTACTATTTTCAGTACCCTTGGCTCGGTGGTTCTAACCCGAACGAAGAGGTACTAAAACGTGACGTCAGAACACTGTCGGTCACTGATTGGTCGGGGCGGAGTCGGGGGCGGAGTCACTGGATCCTTCAGAAACTTTTCAAAACAATAATCCGCCATTTGCAATTTCTCGGACTGGAGCAGCTGCTGGACTTATTTTAAAGATTTTAAAAACAATAATGACAACATCTTGGTCTAATGCTGATGTGCTGGCATTTTTTGTGCTTGGCGGCCGACAACATAATTCAGAGCAAGCTGGATGGAGCTCTGCTGGTGTACCCCGATTCTCCCTCCGGAGCCTCGGAGCGCCAGGCCGGGCAGGGCGTCATCTCCCCGGCTCCAAGTTCAGCTTGGTCACCGCGGAAGATCCTTCGTTGTGCCGACACAGAGGCTCGGGTTCCGGATACCAGCCTTGTGTGCTCAGAGCTCCGCTGGTCACTGCGAAGCTGGAGATGGGGACGCGCAGATGGCCGTTGCCAGACCCCGGCCGCGTGTAATTATGAAGGCTGAATCCCGATCCCACCCGGCAGTCAGGCGGACTGGACAGTCTGGGACGGACGGTGGAAGAGATTTTTAAATAAAATAATATTTTGTTTTTATACAAAAAATGTTTTAAAAAATTGCTGAAGCGATTTAAAAATGAATTTTTTTTTTACACGTAAAATGTTTTTTTAAAATCACTTCCACCGTTCGTCGCAGACCCGTCTCTGTCCGCCTGTCTGCGCGGGTCGAGCCTTCATGATTACGCGCGGCTGGGGTCTTGGAACGGCCTCTGCGAGTCACCAGCTGAGCTCGGAGCTGGGAAGATGAGCCTGCCCGTCCTGTCTCCGGAGGAGAGGATCATGTAAAAAAAATAATATATACATATATATTTAAGCGTTGAAGATTAAAAAAATAATAAAATAAACGGTGCCAGCTTCATCATGAAATCCTGTTTTCACTTTAATGACTGTTAACTCAGTTGAAAATCATAAAAAGACACAAAACTATTGGATCTCAGGAATATTTCCCTCAAACATGATTAAAGAAAAGAGACAACCTTCAGTTCAACTTTATTTTAACCCACAAATGTACAAATCACAAAACAAGAACTTTAAAGCAAAGCTAAAAATAAAATGTATATATGTGAACAAGAAAGAAAACCACACATTTGAAAAAATGTGTGGTTTTTCAAATTAACATTAAAAGTAGACACAATGAGTGTAAATACATAAAATGATGCTGAAAACCTATACAAATTTAAATCTAGATGTTTTTGTAGAATCTGGT
>NW_023618647.1:3606-12797 GCF_014905685.2 Nematolebias whitei
ACCACAGCAGATGAAGCCATAGAGCTATATATCTTTCTGAGAACTTATATACTTAAAGCCTTATAAGCTGCAAGTGTCCTGTAGCATTAAGATGTGACTTCTTCATGCCCTTGATGTGTAACTGATGCTCAGATTTTAGAGCATGCACATTTATGAGGAAAGCAAGTATCAAAAAGTTAAAAAATAAAAAAAATTCTGAAAAAAAACTTCAAAATTAAACTAAACACTTGCATTCCTTTCATGCACTGAATAAGGACTTTGCCAAAATATTAAACTGGCTGATACTAGGCTATTATTATTGGGCCCAGTCCTGACTCAAGACGTGACAGAGGAGCTCCCAGTGTTGCTGCCATGAGAAAGTTGTGCAAACCTAAACCAGTAAAATGCTGTGAACTCATCTGGAAGGTATGAAACAAAAGGAAAAGGAGGTTGACTAATTGATGATAATGGCCTTTCAACTGCATGCCAACTTTTAGCTAAATATGAGCTGCTGACTTAAGAGGCTTGCACAGCTAAGTTATAGAGAACATCATGAATATGACATCATACTGTAATCTAAACTAAGTCAGGTCCTCAAGACGTTCAAAAAACAGGCAAACAAAAAAAAAAAGTAGAAACGTTTCGTCTTTCATCCGAAAGACTTTCTCAGTCTGAGCTGTGTTCAGCTCATATAAATGGCACCTTCTCTTAGTGGATCAACTATTTTGCTGCTGACAATCAAAACTAACTGTTCACATGATCAAGAGTCCTGGCCTGATGATGTTGCTCTTTCTTCATGCCCTTGATGTGTAATTGATATACAGATTTGTTTAGAACATGCACATTTATGAGGAAAGCAAGTCTCAAAAGATCAACATCTGGCCAGGACTCTGCGGTCTACACTCATCTCCAGGTCAGAGGTCACTCTTTCAGGGATGAAGATGTTCACATCCTGGACAGAGAGGAACGATGGTTTGAGAGAGGAGTAAAGGAGGCCATCTTTGTGAAAAGAAATCGTCCATCATTAAACAGGGGTGGAGGCCTCCGGGTTCAATTGTCCCCCTCTTACAATGCTGTGATTGCTAGTATCACTCAGCCCTCTGTGAATAGTAAACAGCCATCAGTGTGCTAATGATCCATTGTTAGGCTGATGGTCCTTCTTGAGCATGTGATCAGCTGGTTTTGGTTGTCAGCAGCAAAACTGGTTGATCCACTCTGAGACGGTGCTATTTAAGAGACTGAGCTGAATACAGCTCCTCAGACTGAGGAAGTCTCTCAGACTGAGGAAGTCTCTCGGATGAGAGACGAAACGCTTCTACATTTTGTTTTTTGAACATCCAGAGGACCTGACTTAGCTTTTTTAGATTTTTCTACCTGTATTATTGAGCATGCAGCAGGATGTGACAGCATAATATCATGCAAATTGCATGATGCAATCAAGAAAAATCTGAAACTTTTCAGTAATTACTTTGTCAATATACTTTGTACTTATAAATGTAAGTGTTGTTATAACCCAAAACTTTTAACTTTAGGGTTAAGTTTTCTATTACAGAATTTGAATCCCTCTTTAGCCTCCAATATCTATTTTATTGTCAAGCCCTGTGAATACATGAATTTGTTTTTAATTAATATAGTTGATTAAAGTTACTAATGCCTTAGTGCAAAAACATTACAAAATGTCAAAACAATATAATAATACGCCAAACTGTTAAATTTTTTTAAAAAAAATTTTATTTTCATCTGTCAACAAACAACTTTGTTCAACTTGTAATTGCAGAGCTGCACATTCATTTCCACGTAACATTCAAAAATGCAGAACAGCTACTGAAATACCAATACTGTGTTTGTTTCTGAAAACTTGCACAAATTTTAAAGTTAGCAGTGAACTTGTTTTGGGAAATTTCTAAACTGAGCCATTATAAATGACATACAAATGGCATCCTATAGAAAACTATTGCTCTGTGGGAACAAGAACATGGCTTTGCATGAACTGAAAATAAATAAATAAATTTCAATAAAAACAAAAACATATGCTTCCATACTTGTGCATACTTCTGTTATGGACTCTACACAAACGTTCAACTCTAAACCAGAAATGTTTTCACTGCTTCAACATGCATGAATGGGGAAAAATAAAATAAAACAAAAATTCCAGGCACTCCCTGTTAGCTTATTTCACCATCCATTTAGTGCAAAAGCTTAAACTATTTTCAGTCATTTGCCATTATTTATGATATATTTGTATTTGAGGGTTTACATTTGAATACTACTGAACTGTATAATTGACTGGAACTGTGTAATTGACTTGACACTATTCAGTTTATTTCTGTCCTCCCATTGTAATATTTGTTGGGTACTAAGGCATAACCTGATCTAAACTATGTTGAACTCAAGGGAGTTTTGATTAAGCAGTATGCTGTCCATTTCAGCACGCAGTTCTGGGTATGAACCATATGTCCGTGGCAGTTCCAGAGCTGGACCACAAGTATGTGCAATAGGTCGCCTTGCCAGACCTTGTACTGGTGTAAACAGCACCTCGATTTTGTTAACACAAATAACATCTGACCCTGTAACAAACCTTAGCATCCTTCTGAGTCCTGCATCGTCCAGTCCTCTGATGTACTGCTGTAGAAAACGAAAACTTTGATTTTCTGCTTGAGTTGTAGGAGATGCATCCAGTAACTTTAAAAACCTTCTGCTTGTTGGCTTTTTTTCTTCATACATCAGTAGGACAGCTTGCGGGCTAGAAAACAATTCCTTTAAAATGTGTCTAGCAGTTGAAGACATTTGTTCTGAAGCATATCTTGGTTTTTGGATCAAGTGCTTGTGAGCTGCATTTAAAAGGATTCTTTTCAAATTCTCTTTTGTTGGAAGTTTTGTTACATTTAATCGATCCAAAAGATCAATAAGTTCCTCTAGGTCCTCATCTAGACAGTCTGATTTTAAGGCAGTGGTTACAAGATCCCTGTCTGACTGACAGATGTACAGGAGAAGGCTTTCAAACAGCATTTCATCTGAGACTTCACTCTCTCCAAAAATGAGAGCAACAGAAAATGCAGGGGCAAGGCGACAAGGAAAGTATCCATGATCTTTAAATCCCTTAAGCAGAATCCGGCCTATGGATTTCCACTCTTCTTTCTGCAATTTATTAGTCAATGATGGGACCCTCACTTCCTCCCCATCTGCTATTTTGTCCATAAACTCAGTCCAAAATGTGGCATACGCATCTCTTGAAACACCATCTTGATCAGCTCCCTTTTCATCTATAAAACAAAATTTCAGGGTTTGTGTCAAGAGTGTTTGATCCTTAAACTGCATTATCATCTCCTCAAGAAGATTGCTCCTGTGAAGTTTTATGGTGACCCACACAGTTTCATATGAAGCTGTATTGGTGCTTACTTCATCACCTGACACTGGAGTGAAGTGTGCTGTGCTTGTGGAAGGAAGTTCAACAGATCCAAAGCCTGACTCATCTCCTTCAAACTGCATGGTAGGTTGATATATCAAAGTGTCATCAAGTTCACCAGCCATGGGCTCTCCATGGACTGGACCAAAAGTCACCTCAGATGTGTTGGACAGTGCATCTGGATCAACTTCAAAGTCTGATGACAGAATGACAATAGTTTCAGTTACTTGGTCATCTTCATGCATGTCCATCACTTCAAGATTATTTCCATCAGATTTCTCCCCACCATATTCCTCATCATCCAAATTGATCAGACCTTTAGTGCACAAGTAAAATCGTAACATCCCTAATCTTAGTACAGTGTACAGTTCCCCCACTGTGATATTATCATCCAACACAGCTTCTTCCTGGAAGTCCAATATGTCATGACTGAATGTCTCAAAATGTCCAAACCTACATTTTCCATTTGGAAAAAAAAAATCTTTGGAATACTTAATAAGATCTGATTTCTTGGAATCTTTGGGTACATCAAGTGTCCTTGTCCCTCCTCCCTTGCGCTTCCTCACTTGTTTGCCTTCATGAATCCATCCCAATTCAATTCTTCTGGTATTTTTTGCAGCCCATCTGTTGCATTTTGTATATGATCTTTTCAGCTTTGGTTTGGTTGTCTCAGCTTGATCTGAATTTGTATCATCATTAATATCGATGCCCATCCTCTTCTTTAGTTTTTCAAGCAGTGAATGTTTTTTGGAATCTTTTGTATTTGTACCTTTATTTTCCAAACAGAAGCGTCTTGCTGCGATTCGATCCCCATATATTGGGATGTAACCAGAGAGCGCGCCATCATCCATGCAGTCAATAACTGTTGCATCAATCTGTTAAGACAGAAATTCATATTAGAACTCATAGACAAACTTGGTACATATTACAACATCCTGTGGCCACACACACACACACACACACACACACACACACTGTCTTCCACTTATCTCACACAGCATGAGGGTGATTAGTTTTGATTTGTATCAACCATTTTCTACAAAGCTGCCATTGTAACA
Source organism: Nematolebias whitei (assembly GCF_014905685.2). Lineage (NCBI taxonomy): Eukaryota > Metazoa > Chordata > Actinopteri > Cyprinodontiformes > Rivulidae > Nematolebias > Nematolebias whitei. The sequence goes on from NW_023618647.1 coordinate 8,050, forward strand.
GTCAGTATGTACATTGCTGTTGTAGTACCTTTTCAGCGCCACACGTGGGCGCCTTGATATGTCACAACTCATTATAGAAGTCAGTAGTACACATTTGGCTGCTCCGCTACCTCAGTAACGAGTGGTGATGGATATACGGACTGTCACTGTACTTTATATATAATCATGTATGAATATCAGACTTAGCGCTGTGGAGACCTGGAATTGTATGGGTTTCTAAGTTCAAGTTAAAGTTCAAGTGGGAATCAACATTCTGTTGCTATTTTCCTGCCAAATATCGATTGGCGGCCGCGGGAACGCGCACGGGAGGACTCACTGTTGTAGTTCTTTGAAATTTAACAAGATTAACACCTAAAAAAAATTGTTTATTCAATATTATTGCAAAAGTTTGTCTCAGTTTAACGTTTCCTTAATAAATGCACTTTAATGTTCAAAAAAGCTTAATGTCAGTCTGCCTGCCAAATATTGATAATGACTGTAAGTTTACGTATTTTAACAAGATGAACACCTACATCTCGAGCAATCAATTGTTTGTAAAATACGTAAACTTACGAGCCGTAATCGATATTTGGCAGGCAGGCTGACGTGAAGCTTTTTTTGAACAAGTGCATTTATTCAGGAAACGTTACACTGAGACACACCTTTGCTATAATCTTGAGTAAAAAAAAACAATTGTTTTTAGGTGTTAATCTTGTTACATTTCGAACAACTGCAAGAGCAAGTCCTCCCGTGCTCGCGGCTGCCAATCCATATTTGGCGCTACACCTGAGCACATGTTGCTAATGCTAAGCTAGCTCTCCTCCTAAGCACCTTGTACAACTTAACAACCACTTTGAGTACATAAATAATTTGGATCTCCCTACCAGCCACTATGTGCTTGAGACAATTTTACACACAGCACTATCATTCATTCAACCTTTATTTAGACAGGTCAATCCCATTGAGCCTCGGGGACTCATTTACAAGAGTGACCAAAGTGAAGATTAAACAGTTACTTAGAAAAAAAGTCAGATTCACGTTGTTTTTGTTGGGAGTATAGGCTAGCGCCAATGACAGGACTAGCTTCGTTATTTATGCACTTTGCAATAATTAACGACTATTTTAATTACTAATAGCAATTAAAAAAAGACAAAAATGTTTGTGAGCAGACAATAGACTTACACGTTCTTCTTTCATGCGCAAAAGGTTCTCCTCTGATACTCCACGGTTTCGCAGGAACCGCAACAATGGGCTATCCACGTTTTCAGCCATCTTCATACATCTCAAATGAAACAGGAGTGGAAAGCAAACTTCTTCTTACTCTTTTTACCTGAGTCTCGTTGTCCATGCAGGGTAAAAGCCAACTACCGCCACCATCTGGATGAAATGTTCATGTTTGTACAATCTAGAATTATCACGTTTGTACAATATAATTATCATGTTCGTACAATATAATTATCATGTTCGTACAATATAATTATCATGTTCGTACAATATAGTATCATGTTTGTACAATATAATTATCATGTTCGTACAATATAATTATCATGTTCGTACAATATAATTATCTTGTTCGTACAATATAATTATAATGTTCGTACAATATAGTATCATGTTCGTACAATATAATTATCATGTTCGTACAATATAATTATCATGTTCGTACAATATAGTATCATGTTTGTACAATATAATTATCTTGTTCGTACAATATAATTGTCATGTTCGTACAATATAATTATCATGTTCGTACAATATAATTATCTTGTTCGTACAATATAATTATCATGTTCGTACAATATAATTATCATGTTTGTACAATATAATTTAAAAAATATTTATTTTATAGTTGACAGCAATACTCTTCCGTATAAAGCTGATCACCCTGTGTTAAATGTCAATGAGTATAAATGTGTTTTTAGGAGAGATTTAAAAGCAGAGACTGAGGTGGCCTGTCGAATGTTGATGGGCAGATTGTTCCAGAGTTTAGGGCCCACGACTGAGAACGCTCGATCTCCTCTGAGCTTCAGCCGGGTTTTTGGTACGGCCAAAAGCAGCTGGTCTGATGATCTCAAAGCCCGAGAAGGAGTATAAGGATGAAGAAGGTCGGAGAGGTATGATGGTGCAAGGCCGTTAATGCACTTGAATGTCAGCAGGAGAATTTTAAAATCAACTCTGACACGTACAGGAAGCCAGTGAAGAGAGGACAGAACCGGAGTAATGTGCTCAAACCTGTGAGTTCCTGTTAAAAGCCGAGCTGCAGCATTTTGTACGAGCTGGAGACGTGAGAGTGAAGCCTGACTAACCCCAACATAAAGCGAGTTACAGTAGTCCAGCCGGGTTGTAATAAATGCATGGACTACTTTTTCAAGGTCGGATCTGGACAGAACGGACTTAAGCTTTGCTATCTGCCTTAACTGAAAGAAACTTTTTTGTAGAACAGAGTTGATCTGTTTATTAAATTTAAAGTCAGAGTCTAACACTACCCCGAGATTGGTAACTGACTGCTTTAGATGAGGCTGAAGGGAGTGCAGGTTTACAGGATCAGTGACAGTGGTATAGCTTGGGTTAAACACAATGACCTCAGTCTTCTGATCATTAAAACTCAAGAAGTTTGCAGCCATCCAAGTCTTGATGTCATCAAGACATTTTAGCAAAGGGAGGATGGAGCAAGAACTGTTTGGTTTTAAAGGTAGATAGATCTGAGAGTCAACGGCGTAACAGTGAAACGAAATACCATGTTTCCTCAGGATTGACCCCAAGGGGAGCAGATAAAATGAGAACAGAAGGGGTCCAAGAATGGAGCCTTGTGGGACCCCACAGGAAAGAGGGACAGAAGCAGATAAATGATTGCCAAAGTTAACACAAAAACTCCTGTCACCCAGATAAGAACGGAACCATTCTAGCGCCACCCCTGTAATCCCAACCCAGTGTTCTAGCCGTGACATAAGGATGCTGTGATCAACAGTGTCAAATGCAGCGGTAAGGTCGAGGAGTACCAGGATCACAGACTGACCAGAGTCATTTGCTAGCAGAATGTCATTACAGACCCTTACTAAAGCTGTCTCGGTGCTGTGCAGTTGTTTAAATCCTGACTGAAAAATCTCAAAAATTCCATTTACATTCAAAAACTTGGTTAGTTGACTAAAAACTATTTTCTCCACGATTTTAGAAAGAAATGGAAGTTTTGAGATTGGCCTGAAGTTTGAACAAGCTGCAGGGTCGAGTCCGGGTTTTTTAATTAATGGAGTTACCACTGCATGTTTTAAAACATCAGGGACCACACCTGTAGCCAAACTGCTGTTAATAATGGCAAGAACAGAGGGTCCAGTTGACGGTAGAACCTGTTTAAAAAATGCAGCAGGGATGGGATCAGCAGGGGAGCCTGAGGGCTTCATGTGATCAACGACCTCATTTAAAAATGAGAGTGAGATGGGGTCAAAGTGACTGAAGACTGCTGAGCAGGGGACAAGAACTGAAGGGTCGGCTGTGGAGTGTGGAATTGATGACCTAATCGACTCAACCTTTTCAGCAAAATGCCTGACAAACTTATTACAGGTGTCGACAGAGGCCTCAATGGTGGCAGACTGAGGCACGTTTAGAATGGTGTTAATGGTGCTGAAAAGAACGCGGGGGTTGTGACTGTTTGAGTTGATCATTTTTGAGAAATATTTGTTTTTCTCCTGTTTAACGGTGGTCTGATACGCTTTCCAACATGTTTTTAACATCTTAAAAGACACCTGAAGTTTATCTTTTTTCCATCGACGTTCAGCTCTTCTGCACAGGCGTCTTGCCTCTCGTGTAGTCTCATTTACCCAAGGGTGGGGCGTGCGTTTTCGATTCCTGAGCTTTAACGGGGCGACTGAGTCCAGGATCTGTACACACGCCTCCTGATGCTGAGAAAGCAACTCCTTTGTAGTAAGACCCGCAGAGAGTTCAGAGTCTGAAACAGAATTACTAGCAAAGATGGAAGAGAAGAGTGTGGCGGTGGAGGGGTTAAAAATCCTACAGGGCTTGGGTGTGGGGGGAGGTGCAGGTTCACAAATCAATGAGGTGTTGAATAAAACCGGTTTGTGGTCAGAACAAACAATGTCACCAATTTCTAAATCAGAAACAGACAAACCATGTGTTAAAACTAAGTCTAGAGTGTGGCCCTGCTGGTGAGTCGGACCAACAACACTCTGCACAAAGTTAAAGGACTGGATGAGGTCTAGAAAGTCTTGAGCTAATGGTTTATCTGGGCAGCACACGTGGATATTAAAGTCACCTAAAATCACAACCCGATCATATTGGAGCAGAATACCAGTTAGAAAGTCAGATAGTTCATTTAAAAACTGTTTATGGTATCCGGGGGGTCTGTAAAAAATAGCACACAGAACTGGGTTGGAGCGGCCCAGCTCACAACAGAGCAGTTCAAAACTCGAATAATTAGCTGAACCATGGAGCTGTCTGCAGTGGAAATGTTTCTTAAAAACAGCCAATAATCCTCCACCACGACCAGTTGTCCTTGGAGCATTGCAAAACGAACAATCCGGAGGCAGTAATTCCAGAAAAACACTGAACTCACCAGGGCAGATCCAAGTTTCAGTGATGAAAAGAAAGTCCATATATATATATATAGTCCATATATATATATATATATATATATATATATTTCAGAGTCAGAGTCAGAGTCAGAGTTTCTTTATTGTCATTCGCACCTCATGTGGTACATGTGGTGGAGCGAAATTATGTACACGGGGTCCCAGTTACATCCAACAATAAAATGT
>NW_023618647.1:12897-16724 GCF_014905685.2 Nematolebias whitei
CCTTGGCCCTCTTAATACCAGCAACCAGCTCTTTTCTTGTCCTACTCAGCTCCTCTGAGTTTCCAGACCTGAAGGCAGTGTTCCTGGCTTCCAGCAGGGTACGCACCTCTGCATTCAGCCAAGGTTTTCTGTTTGGGTAGCTTTTTAACATTTCTGATAGTGGAGACGGTTTCAGTACATGTACTAATGTAACCCAGAACTGAGGATGTGTATTGGTCAAGATCATGCGAACCTCCATTTTCAGCAGCTTCTCTGAAAACCTGCCAGTCTGTTCGGTCAAAACAATCTCTCAGTATGGGGCTACTGTCCTGGATCCAGCATTTAACTTTCTTTTGTACCGGTCTGGAGCGTCTCAGCGGGGGCATGTAAGCAGGAGCCAGGAAGATTGAGATGTGGTCTGACAGTCCTAGGTGGGGGCGGGGTTCGGCTTTGTATGCATCTTTTACGTTCGTGTAAACACGGTCCAGCGTCATGTCTCCACGTGTCGGAATTATCACATGCTGATTAAAGCTTGGGAGACAGTCCTTTAGATTCACGTGGTTAAAGTCTCCGGCTACCACGTAAAGAGCCTCGGGGTGTTTGTTCTGCAGCGAGCTGATGATATCATGAAGCTCCTGCAGTGATTCATTAGCATTAGAGTCCGGAGGAATGTAGACGACAGAGATGAAAGTCACCGTGAACTCTCGGGGTAGATAATGTGGCCGACATTTCACTGTTATTTGCTCCAAAGCCTTAGAGCATAGCTATTTACAACAGTACAGTTCGTGGACCAAATTTTACTCACGTAAATGCACACTCCGCCTCCCCGTGATTTCCCCGTTAGCTCGCTGCAGCGGTCCGCTCGAAAAAAAGTCTGTCATCCAGCTGGAAGACTGTATCCGGCGTTTCGCTTGTAATCCACGTTTCTGTGAGGCAAAGCACCGCACACTTCTTCATCTCTTCTGAGGCGCCCGCTCTCAGACGAAGTAAATCCATCTTGTTGTCCAACGAGCGGACATTCGACAGAAAGAGAGACGGCATGTGGAGTTTACCAGCTTTAGCGTTAGCTCGTAGCCTCACCATAACCCCCGCCCGGCATCCTCTCCTCTTAAGCCGAGAGCAGCGCTTCCTCTTCTGTCCGCTGGAACGCCTCTGCTACAGCTTCCAGGTAGATGACTTTAAGATCTGCATTCTGCCGAGCGTAGTTTTGAGTTTGTTGCTGATTTTTGCTATATTACGTGGCAAATCCGCTCCTATTCTCATCAGTTCGGTTCGGCTATAGTTCACACGCATAAATCGCGCGGAGTCAGGCACAGAGTCAATATCAAAACTTCTAAAAACTGGGATGGTACCGGGAGCCTGTGAAGCTGCAACTGCTTTGAGCGCGGCCATCTTGGCAAGATATACACATTATACACATGTACATACACATATACATGCATACATACATACACACAACTTCAAAATTACATAAATTCTCACCCTGTACTGAAAATAGCTTCTGCGTCTCAGCGCCACCAGATGGTGAGAGGTGGTGACGTCAATTTGAACCCCGCCCACTGGGACCGGTACTGAAAGCATAATGGAAACACAACCTGTACCGTACCGAGTAGAGTAGAGCCGTGCTGTACCGGTACTACAGATACTAATGGAAAAGGGGCATTAGAGAACAAACATGTGGTTGGTGGAGGTCTGACGTGAAGCTCCTGCTCCTACACAGAAAAATAGAGACACAGTCACGAGACTAGATTATCCAAGCACGCGACGATACGTGGCTGCTAACAGCTACAGACACTAACAGGTACACATGTTAACAGCTACAAACACTGACAGCAACAGATACTAACAGCTACAGATACTAACAGCTATTAGGGCTGAGTACCGAACCGAGGTTCTTTTATGGCACCGACCGAACTGTACCGGTTGGTGTATGTATTGAAACGTCACTCTTTTTTCGGTGTCAAGTTTCGGTATTGGCTGTAAGGTGTCACGTGGTTTCAGCACGCAGGCAGGTAAAACACCAGACATATGACCAAACAGACTACGTGTTTACACCCAGAGCTGTATAGAGCTGCCGCACCTATTCTATGTACAATGTAGTCTATGGTACTGGTGACACCGCCCACAGACGGGGTTCACGTGCGCAGCACGTGTGTTGTGAACGGCTCCGACAACACACGCGCAGAAAGTTGCTCCATGTTTCTCTGCAAGAAGAGAGACTGACAGCAGCTTCCTCCCCACTCCTCTCAGCGTGAGTCAGTCTGTGTGTGTGAAAAGGACTGAATCAACATTCCACAGCCGGACTCGTCTTCATCAAAGAACTCCGAGGAAGGAGCTGTGTCTGTTACAGCTGGTGAGTTTACGTTTGTTAACCTGACTGACCTGACTGAAAAATTTTGGATTTTATACCTGGATTATTGAGCACGGACTTTGTTAAGTTTGTTAACATGTACATCACAGTGAAATAACGCTAACTTTAACATATTAGTGTGTAAATTTATTTTATCTACGTAGCTAGCTAAAACTCAGAAGCTAACTAAAGATTGACAGTAACAGATAAAGCATGTAAAACTGCTCATCCATCCAGTCAGCTGCTTAAACAGTTCACTAATGTTCACTGTTCATGTTTATGTTCTCCTCACAGGAGGTTCTGACCCTGATGTGAGGACAGACAGAAAAGCGAGATGGGGGCCACAGGACAATCAAACTTTGTTGTTAAAAGTTTGCTGACTTTTTCTACAGTGGAGCTGCACAGTGGAGGTAAGTAAACTGTAAAAGATTTTGTTGACCAGTTAAGCTTTTATCTCTCAGCCTAGATAATGTTTTTTGAGCAATAATAACGCAACCACGTTATTGTTGATGTTTTGTTCTCATTACAATTAGGGAGATGATTAGAGCCCTAAACTCCAGAGAACCACAGAGAAGATTCAGGCAGAGACACAGAGGTGCAGATGTCTGCATCAACCCTAACCTCATTGAATCCAGTGATCGGCTGGTGGAATATGAGGAACAATATGTCAGTGCTGTCAAACTGACAACCAGGTATCTGTGTGTGCAACAATCTTCATCTACAGCCTCGGAGTGAGCATGTTCTACTGCTGGAGACACCATCAGCCAGGAGCAGGCTTGTTTGTGTCCAGAGAAAGCAGACATGTTGTTTCTGAAGAAAAACTGTGAAGTGAAAAGGTCCTCAGTGTGTAGCAGTGAGCATTAGACACTGACGTGTCACTGTTTTGAAACAGGTCTTTTGAAATGGAAATTATTTGTTTATTTTAATGTAAGAAAATTGCTTGGAATAGAAATACCTAAGTTAAAAAATAAAATTCACAATTTGTACTGTAATGTGTAACATAATTTTATTTGTTAGAATGAATATTAATTACAAAATTGGTACCCAAAAAAGAACCGTCCAGGAACCGACACCAAAGTGAAAGTACCGACACCGGTACCGATTTTTTTAGAAAAGTACCCAGCCCTAACAGCTACACATGCTAACAGCTACAGATGTTAACAGCTACACATGCTAACAGCTACAAATGCTAACAGCTACAGCTGCTAACAGCTACACATGCTAACAGCTACACATGCTAACAGCTACAGACACTAACATCTACAGACACTAAACGCTAGACACTAACAGCTACAGACACTAACGGCTACAGACACTAACAGCTAAACATGCTAACAGCTACAGACACTAACAGTTACACATGTTAACAGCTACAGACACTAACAGTCACACATGTTAACAGCTACAGACACTAACAGTTAAACATGCTAACAGCTACAGACACTAACAGGTACAGACACTAACAGCTACAGATACTAACATCTACAGACATTAACAG